>NC_051216.1:45661798-45796798 GCF_015220715.1 Pygocentrus nattereri
GTAAGTCTGTGTTATGCAACTTCCCTTTAAGATGCTGAAACGGTGCCACATATTGCCAGATGACATAACCTGTACCAGCACATCAGCACTGACGTCGATCTATACTGATTTTTAGTTTCGGTGGTATTGACAGTTTGGTTAACTGCAGTGTATCATTCGCTGGGGGTACTTGAGACTGTTGGGAAAGAATCGGTCAAACACAACAAAACTAAAACGGACTCGAGTTTGAGTGAGGCTTTTTTTTTTTTTTTTTTTTGGTGCACACGGTCTAATCAAGCCAAGCTACACCAGGTTTATAAGACATTCTATTTTTAGGCTCGTTAACTTCATTAATGCCAACTCAAACATCATCAAATGCCGGGATGCATTTGGAAAATATCCTGATGCTTAATTTCATCAATTCTGCTGAGCACTTTTAAAACAAGAGGCTCACAGTGAGACACCAGATATTACATAATCGCACCCATTCAGCCATCTCAGAACGTCAGGCTACTTTCTTAATGCTCAATTGTTGCTGATCTATATTAACTAGACTCGATGGCTGAGGATGAATTCTAACAAATATTATACAGCGTTCTGGAACATTTCTAGACACTCTAGAACCTGCTGGAAAGTTCCGGCTCCACTCTGACCGAAGGTCCATGAGCGGAGTGACGAATAGAGCGTGACGCCAGATTACTGCCATGACCATACTGTAAATGAAAGACGGGAGAGGTCAAATAAACCTAAATAAAACATTAAATTAATAAAGGGTCCACGGCACTTCAGGTAAATAAACAGAGGCCCACGTTTTATTATTTGACTTAATATTATTTAGATATTTAAGCCCACTGGTAACCCAAAACGTATGGGCCATGAGCATCTGCTAATTATGTAACAGCAGAATTAAGCTTTTTGTGCCGTTTTAGATTGAAGGCCGAAGAGAGACGAACGAGTGTAAATTGACAAGTTAGACAACGCAAAACATCCCTTTTCCTTAATTTATAGTTCTATTCTTTTTAAATATGTAATTTACAATAGAATTGCATCATGGCGCATTCTGACCTAACGATATAACATCCTGAGCTCGGCGATTAGTGTTAAAATTAAATATCACAATACTTTATATTTCAGACAGCATTTAGGTTTGCATTGACAAAGTTAGAGGCTGTTATAACTGAGCGCTGATGTCTCAGCTTGATTTGCATTCTTCTCTATAGGGGGAAAAAAATATTAAAAAAAAAAAAAAAAAAGAGATTAATTAATTAAATAAATAATAATACTACTAATAAAAAAATTCTCTTTTTACACCAAAGAGAACTTAATACAGTACTGTAAATATTAATCAGACACATAATACATTTTCAAAAAGGAAAGTTTGTTTAATGTATTTTGAAATATGAAGCAAATAACACACCGCCGTTAACGGTCAGCTTTAAAACAAACCGATAAATAAAATAAAAATAATTTTAAAACTGCCTGGCAAAAGGTTCGAAGCGCTGCTGTTTTATGGGCATTATTTCATGACCCATCATCATCGTTAAAGCTAGAGGACAACGTCACTGTCAATACCACCGTGTACTGCTATGCACAGTATCTCACCCACAAGGGCTAAATTTACTTTAATAATCAGAGCAGAATCTAACAGATATTGTGCAAACTTCTGAAGAGTCTAGAGCCTGCAGGAAGGTTCCAGCTCCGCTCTAAGTATCTGATTGAAAGCCCCTGGCTGGAGTGATGAAGAGTGATGCGAGGGTGCTGCAGTGATGGTTCTCTGCGAATTACATCACCTTTACGACTTACTACGACCGACGATTCCTCAATAAATTGCCTATTAAAACAATGTTTGTATCCTACTTGCTGCTCACCAGGGCAGCCAGTACGCAGTGGACTTCATTTCCTGCGCGCGCGCACGCACACACACACACACACACACACACACACACACTTTGAGAAAGATCTTTTGATTATGGAGAAGAAGCGGGGGAAAAAAAATAATAAAAAACAAGAATAAAAACAACAACAACAAAAAAAAAAAATCCCACAGCTTCCACAACACACACACTTTTTAACAGTGGACCATCATCGCCACCAAATCTACACTGTACCTTCTTACTCCAATACAGTTTTTTTTAGATCTTTAAGAATTGATTCATAAAATCAATTAACACAATTAATAAAAAGGTGTACGTCTCGGGCAATTAAGACGAGATTAGACAGTCTACATAGGACTCTGCAGCTTTTCACAGAGTGCACGGTGTAATCTGTGTCAACATAATTTACATTAAATTCAGCTCTGCTTCTGTAACCCGGTCCAGACACAGGCATAAATAGCACCAATAAGGTTATTATAAATTTACACACAAAAACTTCAATAAAAAAAAAGTACTAATCGTGTTACCTAAGTATATTATAAACCCCCATATCAAAGCCCCAAACACTATAAACAGCTCAGTTTAACACACAGCACTGGGGGTGTGTTGTTACAGCATTACTATTGTATCAGCACTGTT
This sequence comes from Pygocentrus nattereri, assembly GCF_015220715.1. NCBI lineage: Eukaryota > Metazoa > Chordata > Actinopteri > Characiformes > Serrasalmidae > Pygocentrus > Pygocentrus nattereri. The sequence continues at coordinate 45,664,291 of NC_051216.1, forward strand.
TTTAAAACAGAGCAGGGGCGTTTGAAAGTGTCTGTACGCTGATTAAAGAGTAAATGTGGAAAAAGGAAAAAAAAAAAAAAAAAAGATAGAGATCGTTGTGGTTCACTGGAGGGGGTTTCCCTACGGTCCCAGCAACCCACGAGAGGAAGCCCACACACTGCCAGCAAATAAAATGCTAAAATAAAATCAGCGTAAAAGCTCTCACACTCAAACGCATGCAAACCGAACAGAGTGAGTATTCTGTAACGTCTCGCGGGTCAAAGCAGTGGGACGTTCAGGCCCACCCCAACCAAAGAGGGGGGAGGAAAGGACAGAAAAAAAGCTGAAGTGCCATTAAAGCAGCATTTTTAAATAAAATAAGACATTAGAACATTAGTACGGTACTACGTTCAAGTGAATGGCTTACCAACACTAATCTAGGCCTGCGCATTTAATATCCTGTATTTACTGCATTAATTCTCCCTGCAAATACCCAGTATTAACAAATAACGGTAGAAAAATATGATATCGCGTTCTACGGTGACGTGACGGAGGCGTGGTGATAAAGTGCGTATCTGAAATGTCTAAATATTCAACCGTACACTTAAAAACAGGCTGTGTAACCCCCCCCAGCTGAAGGCGCATCCTATGGTGCCAGGCAGAAATCCTTAGCCTGTCAAAGTGCCATCAAGGCCGTTTCTTGCTATACGTTCTGCACGCAGTCGCTTAAGGCCCCTGATCTACAAGGGGCCCCAGGAGTACATTATTTCAACACTATTTTCATTATTATTATTCTTTAATATTACTATGACATTGTGTATTTTACTAAATTTCGATGTACAGTAGATTAATTGTTTGAATATCGCATTTTATACCCAACTACTGTTTCACAATGTCGGCCTTAGATTTACTAAACTTGATCACAACCGATAAAATATTAATAACTTGTCATTCTCGCATACAGCAATGTCATTTAGTCACTGAAGCCCACCCCCCCTCCCCCCTGACCAAGCTGGGGAAGCTTTTTCCTTCCTTAGATCCCAAATGACTTGATTTTATCTCCTTATTTCAATCTACATCTGACATCAACACAAATACGAGGTCAAAACGTCACGCTAGCGACAATGACCTCTCCACGTCTGACTCCAGCAAGCCGGAGACCCGAAAGGGCTCCTTAAACGAGGGCACAACTGCTCCCCTTACACAACCCACAAACCCTGGCTGTAATTTGTGAGCATTTACCTACGTGTTCTGCCACGGAGGGGAACCCGGAGGTCCTGGGTGGGGGGGGGGGGGGGGGGGGGGGTTGTGACTCCACACAAGCTTCAGTTCAGTTTCCAGCAGAAAAGGAGCTCAAGTCTTATTTCAATGCACTTTCTCGGGCCAACTGAGCATCAGCTAAAACAGCTGGCCTCCTGTAATTCTGGCCATAGCGAAAAGTGGACACTGGCACAATGAGACACTGAATATCTGTAACGTGTTGGTATTAAAGTGGCAGCAGACCCTGCTAAACATCAGGCCACAAACGGGCATGACGATGCAAGTTGGGTCAAAAGGGAGCGTGCAAGTGACGTGACGTGTGACCCACGCATCAGATCTGTCAGATCAGTCCGATCAGCCAGGTCAGTCCGGCCTCCGACGGCTTCGAAAACACAGCAACTGCTAAATGAAACGGGCTGAAGTTGCAAAGCATGACGTCTCAGCCGCGGCGCTCCTGCACATCGTGACGTGTGGCCGTGCAAAACGACCACACGTGAGAAAATACAGCACACAAGTCCTACGTTTGCCATTAGTTCTGGACCCGAGAGAGCATCAGTCTCAAAAGGCGCCCGCTAAGGGAAACCCTTAAAGGGGAACTCCACCGATTTTTCAAAACTTCTACACAAGTCAACCGTTGAGACGTAAGCGGAGTCATTCCGAGTGGACTGGCTTAAGATGCTGAACTGCTGAGAAACGTACACTCGGACGACTTTACAGCGGCGGCGATACGAACCAGGGGTCAGAACACCTACAACACACATATAGAAATTTTATTTAAGCCACCACGTGTTCTAAATAATGTCGATGGTGAAATAGTCCAATCTCGATAAGCAACTAAGTTTTATTCGGCCTCGGATTGAAATAAACGGATTCAGACACATTAAGCCCGAGTTGGAACCTAAAACGATCATAAAACAATGTGTCAGACGCCATGCAGCACATATCTAACCCAACGTTAACCATTTCCAGTAATAACTTTCAGCTTTGAGAGGTGGACGTCTGGTTCCTATCACCACCACTGTGAACAGTTCCGACTCGGGAAGTTTCCCCGGAACGGACGGTTTCACACCAAACCGCTCTGGATGACTCTGCTTACATCTCAACCGCTTAATCGAGCAGGTTTCTTTGGGAAATCGGTGGAGTTGCCCTTTAATCCACACACAGCAATTTTCACTTAAAATCGCTGGAGAAAGTGACTCCGTGTCTAATAAAGTGTCTGATACGCCGCGAACTCATTCACTCCTCTGGTTACACTTACCAGCTGATGGTGGCAAGACCCCAGCGTCCCACAGCGTAACCGTTAAATCCAATAAAAAAACGGTTTAGGGGTCGCATCCTCCGTCATCACGGCAAAAAAAAAATAAAGCATCTCTAATCACAGGATCTTACTTTGCAACACAAAGCGTGTCAGAGGAGCTCCCGGTGTGTGTCGGTGCTGATAGGCTGCGCGAGCTTCGCACTTCTCCAATCGCGCTCGAACTGCGCGTTTTCAAAAAATGCCCCAAAAAACAGGAGAAACTCCACAAAACGGGGGGTGACATCTCGGTCTTCGCCTTCCGACCCGGTCCCTTGGAAAAACCGCCGCGCTTCTGGAGCATTCCGCCAGCGCGTCCGATATTTTTTCGGCGTGAAATCGTTATTTTTCAGACTCCGAGCGCACGGTCTGTCGCCGCTGGCCGGGCGGTGCTAGCAGGATTAGCGCCGCTAAGCTAACGGTGCCGTCTCTTCTGCCTGCCTCCACTTCGCCAACCGTCGTCCTCGTTAAGTTGCTCTCCGTTCACTCTCTCCCTCCTCTCCGCGGGCCGGCGCAACTCCCACACCGGGCCCCCCGTCTTTTTGTCCATTTTTCCCACACATTTTCCCCGCGGTCGAAACACCGAAAAGTACCGAGAGAGCCGCGTTATCCGAGCCCGTACGCGGTGAGGGACCGACCCGGCCGCCGCCGCCGCTGCTAACTCGAAAATGGCGCCGAAAGCTCCACTCTTCATTCAAATTCGCTGAAGCCACACCCCCTCCCCTGATTGGTCAGGCTGGGGCCCAGCGCTCGGTCTCTGATTGGCTGAGAAAAATGCACCCTCAAACCGGCTAGCAACCCGCGTACAACAACAACAACGGAGAGCGAGCATTACGATGGACGGCGAATACACATATAAGTAAACAAACAAACAAACAAACACAAATAAAAGCGATGAATGAAAGGGAGTCGTGGTGGCACAAAAACACCGAAATTAATTTACTTTGACGATGTCTTTTTTTTTTGCATTATTATTATTTTTTTTACCGTCATTATTTTTATAGGTTGACCGGAGGGGGGTGCACATATTGCAGATGATCTCCTGCGGGACGTGTTTAGACTGTATGCTCGCCTAAACCATCACTTAATCTGTCTCTGTTATGAGTATCACGTTTACTTGTGTTTTGTGCTTGCTGAGGTGATGCCGTGATTAAAAAAACGCATAAAAAGAGAGGAAAGCTCAGATCTGAGTTTCTCCCAGCTGCCGCACATTAGAGGAAAAAGTAGTGCTTCAGTGAAACTGACCCAGTGCATGTTTCTGTAAGTTCCTCCCAAACAGGGTTCATGAGCAATCCCGAGTGCCGCGTCCTCTCGCAGGTGAAAGGAGGGTAACTGAGAAACGATGAGATGGTTCTCTCGCTCAGAACAGGAGGAGGAGGAAGGGGATGCAGCGTGACAACGGTGAAGTGAACTGAAGTGAAGTAAGGCTCAGCCTCGGTCTGCCTTGCCTTTACCGCAGCAGCAGCAGCAGCAGCAGCGCCGGTGACGCGCTCACCCCACCGGCACCGCGCGCTCTGATTGGCCGAGTGCAGCCCCGCCCCTCCCTGTTTACCGCCAACTGCATCACTCCAGCGGCGGCTAGCAACGACATACACTCCATGTCCAAAAGTCTGTGGACACCTGCTCTTCCAGATTTTCTTCTGATATGAAGGGTATTAATAGTTAGTTTGGCCTCCTTTACTGCAGTGACAGCCTCTGCTCTTCTGCTCTTCTCTACTCTCTTTACACTAGATGTTTGAACATGGCTGTGTGGATTTGATGGCAGCCACAAGAGCATTAGTGAGGCTAGGTAGTGATGTTGGGTGATTAGTTCTGGATCTTTAACTGATCTCAGATATTGGGTGGCGCTCCATCACTCCAATGAACACAGTTCCTCTGCTCCGCTGCCCAGTGTTGGAGAACTTTATACCACTTGGCACTGCACATGGCGAGCTTAGGCTCCAGCACACTTCAGTCTATAGCGATGGTTTTCTACGGGGGTTATTCAAGCTGTGTAAGTGACTGAACTCCTGTGTTGTAATGGGTAAAATCCAAGCTGAATTTATTCATTAGAAGTGCTGACTGGATGCTTTTGGCATCTACATGGCAGCTAAACCCCACTTACATGGTAGAAATTGTACTTGAACATTGTTCATTTCCACTTGTTCGACATAATGTGATGTTATGTCGGGGAAACATTAATATAGCTGTGCAATGTGTGAAGGAGGTTCTTTCAGCTGGCTAAAGGATAAATTCAACTTCCTCCAAGGTAGACACGTGGTTGATCCCCGACAGAGGCAATATATAACAAACATTCTGCTGTCTATCTCACTGGAAGACTTCCTGAAATATGGATAAATGATAATCCACACTTTCGACCAGACTTGGTTTGTGCTCCTTTAGCAGCACTCATTATCAAAACTATCAAAACCTTTTAAGTCCTGGTTGTACACAGTACACCAGTATTTAAATATTTATTCAATTTATCCACTTGCTAACAGATGCATAATATCATACAACCTGCTAGAGCTGCCCCAGACAACCGCAAGTGTTGTTATTGTGAAGTGGAAATGTCCAGTCCAGCAATGTCCAGCAATAACTTTGACCACACAAGCTCACAGAATAGCACCAAGTGTTAAAGCATGTAACGGTCGTCAGTCCTTGAATTCCTTAGTGTCTCTGGAAGCAGGGTTAACTGCTTATCTGAAGCTTTATGGAATGGGTTTCCATGGTGACTATGTCAGTTTTGCAAAGTGCTTACTGTAAAGTTTGGTAGACGAGGAATAATTGGTTTGGGGCTGTTTTTCATTGTTTGCTTTGGGCCCATTAGTTCCAGTGAAGAGAAATCTTAATGCATGCAGTCACATTCTAGGGAATTGTATGTTTCCAAAGTTTGGGAAAGGCCCATTCCAGTTTCAGCGTGGCAATGCCGTCATGCACAAATAAAAAAAATGGGTGTGGAAGAGCCTGACCTCAACCCCATTGATAAGGCCCGGTTGACCTCCAGTTCATCACAAGGGTGTTGCCTTGTGATGAATTGGAGGTCAACCAGGAATATCGCCCAACATCAGTATTTGACCTCACTAATGCTTTTGTGGCTGAATGCAAATCCTCACAGCAATGTTCCAACTCTGTGTTAATGCCCATAGTTTTGGAATGAGATGTTTAGCAAGCACATATGGATGAGATGTCATGTTTGGTATCCACATACTTTTGGCTGTGCAGTGTGTTTAACCACCACCCAAGGGTGGTTGGCTGTTGTTGCAACAAAGTGGAGACCTTTGTTTAGACTGTCAAGGATGACAGTTAGTAGTGTTATTTGTGGCAGTGGTCAGTGGCGAGGGGCAAGGGAAGCAGGCCTGTGTGTTTACAGATAAACCAGATCAGGCAGGAAGTGTGCTGGTGGAAACTTCACTGTTACTTCTTCAGTGTTATGGATGAGCAAGCAAAATGTCACAGTATAGACAGATAAAGATGCCCTTCTTCGGATTTAGCACTACAACGTACAAAGCCAGTGTCTATTCACCATAGATTGACATTGCCTATTGCCCAGTGCTCTGGCCATTTCACATTTTGGCCACTAAATATGTTTTTTGTCCCTTTTAACAAACCTGTTTGATTGCACATGGAACTAATCAGACAAATCAGATTTTGTTGCAGTTCATTAACTGTAACCCCTGCAATAGCTAATGTGGGCCCCCTAAAGAGATGGTCTGCCTGGTGTCGCAGGTGCTGTTCCTTTTGCCAAAGACATTTACAGCATTTGGCAGACGCTTTTATCCAGACTGACTTTCAATTTGATCATTTTTACACACTTAGGAGAAGTTAAGAGTCTTGCCCAAGGACTCTTAGTGGTATAGTGTAGGGTGCTTACCCAGGCAAGGATTGAACCCCAGTCTACAGCTTGGAAGGAAGAGGTGTTACCCACTACACTAACCAACCACATAGTGCTAATGTTACACTTTGAAATAAGGTCCTAAATAAAACAAAGTTTTAAATAAGCTAATTTTACACCAAGAGGCAGTCGCTGTTATAGCTAAGCAATAACCATGAATGGGAGACCACCGTAGCCCTCTGAAGTCGGTGTCCTGCCCACATTAGGAACTCTGGGTCTAAGCAGATTCGTCAAATAGAAAAATAAATGCCAATTTTGTTTCAAACTGTAGATCAAAACTGCCAAAGCAAATTAACTGTCATATTTAACAAAGCTTGCTGGTTTCTGTGGGGTATTTTCAGAGGATCTGGTGCAAAACATATCAGCGTTGGAACTTCTTAGTTCACAACAGGGGGCGATAGCAGTGATTTTCAATAACTCCATTCATTTCTGCCATAGAAAAAATTAGCTTCGACCTCAAGTCGCGAACCTGGGCATGATGCTGACTACAGAATGTCTCACAACGTCTAACAGCATAATGATGTTTTCATTAATGTAAAGTTTTAAAGAAACATCTGACTGATTTAGAACACTGAAGTGTGCTTGTTCATAGTGAATACAATATATATGGAGCATTGTACTGAACTGGTTTAAAATCTGAATTGAGTCCATTTCTTGGACTTTAGACTAAAATCTTTTTGGTTTTAGTGACCCTATACCTTAATTATGTTAATTAAAACAAATAATCAAACATTACATTTTGCCCCTACCAAAACAATCATAACACTACTGAAATTTGCCAAATGTTTCAGTAGTGACTGTTTCAGAAACGACAATTTTAGTTCATTTTGAACTCCAAAAACACTACCCAGTACATAACTACAGGCAAAAACTATACACAGCTTTAAACAGCTGTACAGAGATAAAATCATATTTTTTATTAAAACTCAGAAAAAGTCCAGTTGCAGAAAATATGTTTCAGTAGTGACCATTCTTAATGTTCCTCGCTGATTTTCAGTCATATTTATTATAAAATAATGGGATATCACTGCTCACTATGTGGCCATGAGGGCCAGGGATGCAGTCTCACTTCCTGCTCTAAAATTCAGGGGAGTGGCTAAAATAAGGCCCCGCCTATAGACTAAAACAGTGTTACAGTAGTGACATGAAAACAGCATTTATTTGAAAATGAAACTCATGATCAATCGAAATCTTTCATCTTCACTGTAAAAGAGGTCTAAAAAGTCTAAAATCTTTTTTAATGTTTCTATTATTATGGCCACAAATTATTCAAGACTCATTGGTCTGGTGGCCTGAGTGGCCAGTGCAAATGTTCAAACGTGTCTACCACTTCAGGAGCTCCCCTGCGTTCACTCGCCTTTGGCCTGTCACTGTAGGCCTGTGTTTTGAAACAGGAGCTGAACCACACCTCACAGCTTTCCACACAGAAACTCCAAATGTAGTATGTGGCAGCGGGCCAGTCCTGCTTTGTTTTGTCCTCATGTTTATGTTTGGGTGGGAGTATGACTATGTGCGTGAGTACATGTGCTTGCCCACTGCCTCCATTTCCAGACAATTATGGCTTATTTCCTGGATCATCAGACTGGTAGAAACTCTCCGAGAAGAGAGAGGAGGCGTTCGAAAAACACGTCTTTCAGCCGAATTAAGTTGTGGATGTTAGCGCGGGTGGTCAACATGACGATGTGTACCGTTATCATGATGAATTTGGCACAGGATATGCTTTTCTATGCATGTTATCGGTGCTAATGAGCCAAAATAATTAGTCCTATGATTTGGCGGTAGGCCACGCTGGTACAGTGGGTAGTGCTGTTAACTCACAGCAACAAAGGCCTGGGTTCAGTGCCCTGACCAGGCAACCAGGGTCCTTGCTGGGTGGGTTTCCTCCCAAAATCCACCAACATGCAGTCAAGCCAACTGATAATACTAAATTAGGTGTGGTTGTGTGTGCCTTGTGATGAACTGATAACCTCGCACAACCCAGGAGTATAAGTGGCTCAGATAATGAATGAAAGTTTTTGACAGTAGAGTTTAAATGAGGCCGTGCTGGTTGTTTTGGTTTGTTTCAACTTATCAAACCTCATAAAAACACAACACTTTGATGCATATTGTGTATCATGAAAATGTTCTGAAGTGTTATAGGGTCATATTTTCACAAGTATCTCCCACCCTTAGATGTAGATGTTGGTGTTTAAAAGGCCCCATTACACTAAACTTTACATCTATCTAAATTAGTATTGGTAAAATCGACATAAATGTATTTCTTTAAGGTTACGAATGCAATAAAAAAGCAAATAAATGTAAATAATTAAGCACAGTAGCCCAGTGTGGCCTAAACATTCAGATTTTTCAGTGTAATTAAATATTGGCATGGACTATCGGTGAAATCTAAAACATCTGTCCGATGCCGATCACCTCAAAGGGTGCCCAATTTGGATTCTGCGGATCCACCTATATTCTGAAAACCCAATTACCAACAAAAGCCTCAGACAATTGCTAATATATACACTTTTCGGCCATACTGTAATCAAAAGGTTCCATTATTATTACTATTATTACTGAAAATATTTAAGATCTGAGCACAGCAACATAGCCAAGTCCAGCTTTGAGTTGACTGACCTGCACCTGACACATATTTGTGTCACCAAAATCATGCAACATGGCCTTTAGTTTAAATAAACTTCACATGAATCAACATTATTAATAAAACATGCAAATGCTGCATGCAAATCAATTCCATGCAATCTGGAAGGTTTCATGCACACATGGGTTTGTGTTCTATGTGTTCCACTCACAAGCAATGTTAAATATTACTGTTATTACAGATTAAAGACACTTTCTACACTGTAACTACAAAAATTACATGTATATTGAAATTGAAATGTCCAAGCTTTTATGGCACCGTGAGCACATCTAACTGAGCAGCCCAAAGGTCTGTGGACACCTGCTCTGCCTGCATTACTTCTGAAATGAAGGGTGTTAATAAATAGTTTGCCCCATTTTACTGCAGCAACAGCCTCTTCTGGGAAAGCTTTACACTAGATGTTGGAACATTGCTGTGAGGGTTTGATGGGAGCCACAGGAGTATAAACAGGTCAGGTACTGATGTTGGGTGATTGGTTATGGATCTCCAACTCATCCCAGACGTATTGGAGCTCCATCAGTCCAAAAAAACACAGTCACACTGCTCCACAGCCCAGTGTTGGGGAAGCTTATGCCCCTCTAGCCCACGCTTGGCGTTGGCCGCAGTGACCTTAGGCCCATATGCGGCTGATCCACAATGTTGTTCAACACTTTTCTATGGAGATGCATTCTGTGTCGGCACCTCACAGCAGCTTAACTCACTGATAAGGACTGTCTGGATACTTTTGGACCTATAATGTGTCCAAGGAATTAATCCACATCCATCACGCTCCTGTGCAAATGGAAAACCACCCAACCATTGCATCCCCTTCTATTGGTCAAAGCTTTTCCATAGAGATTATATACACACACACACACACACACACACACACACACACATATATGTATATATGTACAGGCATATGCAAAAGTTTGGGCGCCCCTGCCTAAATGACCAAAAATGACTGTATGTTTTCTTAATTTGCTAAGTGAAGACAAGTTCCTTCATAGAGGACACACTGCTGCTCATTTTAAAGCTCAAATACTGTTTATTTACACTTTTTTACATTGTATTTTCAGTTTAACACACTGGATGTAAATGTAAGCCATAGAATGTGGCTTGTGCAAAAGTTATAGCACATTTTATGCCCAATTCATTATTTTTTTCCAGTGTGCCAAACTCAGCAAAATAAAATGCTGTAGTTCAGTGTGCGCTCTGCAGAGGACGTGTGAACTTCATTTGGAGCATCATTTGACCAGTGATGCTCAGACTCCATCCATACATGTACAGTCAGTGTACTCTATACCGCGCCGTATCCGCGAGTGTAACAGGATCAGCAGCGTGAATGCCAAGCAGCGTCAGGAGCGTTCTCAGAGGAGCCGGAGCGAAGCCATAAGCTCTTATGTAAAGCTGCATCCCTCAGTAACCTGCCTGTAGCCTACCCCTGCTGTAAAACCCCATAGAAACCAGTAAGTCTTTCTCTTGGTTCCTGATGGTTTTCTTATGTGTTTTGGCCTTTTTTATGGGTTGGTGTTTGGTTGCTTTCCTAATGGGATATAAAGGTGTTCTCACAGGAAGCTAGTGGCCTTTATTGGAAACCATGAAGCCAATTCCCATTAGAGAGCAAAACCATTAGGTTTGAATCTTGGGCCTTTTTTAGTAGGGTGGGTATACACACACACACACACACACACACACACACACACACACACACACACACACACACAAACACACACACACACACTCTGCCACTGTTACAATGGCAGACTGGTACTAACAGAACCATTTTTTGGTGCTATACAGAACCCTTTTAGGTTCTATGCAATATGCATGGTTCCATATAGAACTTTTTAAGAAATGGTTCCATATAGCAGCAACAGGGGTTCAGCTACTGTTATGATGGCAGGCTTGTACTAACACAAGAACCCTTTTTTGGTGCTATACAAAACCCTTTTCAAAAAGGTTCTATGCAATATGCATGGTTCCATATAGAACTTTTTAAGAAATGGTTCCATATAGCAGCAACAGGGGTTCAGCTACTGTTATGATGGCAGGCTTGTACTAACACAAGAACCCTTTTTTGGTGCTATACAGAACCCTTTTCAAAAAGGTTCTATGCATCATGTATGGTTCTATATAGAACTTTTTAAGAAATGGTTCTATATAGCAGCAACAGGGGTTCTGCTACTGTTATGATGGCAGGCTTGTACTAACAGAAGAACCTTTTTTGCTGCAATATAGAACCTTTTTTTGAAAAGGTTCTATGTGTTATAAGTGGTTCTGTACAGAATGCTTAATTTAATGTTTTCAACTTAAACTCCACTTGATTTCGACTGAACGCCGTGACGCCGCGCGCCACAGGCATGTCCAGACAAGCGCGCGCGCGGATGTCCCGCCCCTAAACCGCGACTCTGCCGATGATGTAACTGTTTCCAAATATAGATCCCGCGTAGCCCCGCCCACCAACCCGTAACTCGCGCGGCGATTGGCGCGCCGCTTCTGCCAGTCAGGTGACGTCACGCGGCTGGTGTTATTGTAAACAGGGGCTTTTTTTTCTCTTTTTTTAAACTTTTCCACGGCGCTTCAGCATCGCGTCCGAACCTGAACGCACCCCTTTGTTCATAAACACGCCGGAAAAACGCGAGACTGAGTTTAAATGGGCAGAAAATCAGACGGAAAGAGGCCGACTGGCTTTAACTGGCGCAGGTTTTTCGCGATTTCCTGCGATAAAACTTCCTTTCTGGACTCAGAAGTGATGATCCCGTCAGTCTTCGTTGAAGCCCAATTAGATAAACTCTCAGACAGATGGTTCTTCGGGTTCTTTGTGGTATCCAGTGATCTATATGGAACCATTTGCATGCTTAAAGGGCTCTTTACACGGTGAAAGGGTTCTTCAGACTGATGGAGAATGTGGTGTATATGGTTCTTTACAGATCCTTTTTATAATCGGTTTCATACAAAGGCCTATACAACACGTTCTCCGGCAATCTGCAGAACCCTTTCACGGTGCAAAGAATCCTTTAGTCATGCAAAGGGTTCTTTCAGTGTTGATGGTTCCATATAGAACCCTTAAAGCTGAAATTCTTCAGAATCTGAAGAACTCTTTTACAATGAAAAGGGTTTTTTGTGTGTTCATGGTTCTACATAGAACCAGTGTTTTTACTAAAGAACCGTTAAGTACCCATCTTTTCTAGAGCATAAAATACACTTTCCACCAACCTGAAGAATGAAGGAAACCATATGAACATGCAAATGGTTCTTTGAGTGTTCATGGTTCTATATAGAACCATTTTCTTTGCTAAAGAACCCTTGGTATCAGGGAATCTTCCATCGCTCCATATCAGCCTGGCTTTTATCAAAACAGTGTTATTATTTAATTATTTCAAGACAACATCAGTCAACCACGTACTGTAAATAACACTAATGTAAATACAGTACGAACTTGACATTGTAAACAATAGCAGAACCCTTTTTAGTGCTATCTAGAACCATTTTCAAAAAGGTTCTATGTAAAACCATACACACAACATATTGTTTCTCAATCAGAAGAACCAATACAGAGAACCATTCAAGCAAGCAAATGTTTCTTTGACTGTTCACAGTTCTATATAGAACCATTGCCTTATCTAAAGAACCCCTGAAGAGTCCATCTTCACATCATCCATAACCATCTGGTCTGGTTCCTCCACCTCACAGTCCACACCGAAACTAATAAACCTCCCTGACTGCGTCACAGTGAAACTGCTTAGAACCTTTTTCAAAAGGGCTCTATATAGCAACCAAAAGGGTTCTTCTATTGTAATAATAATAACTGTAACAGGTGAAGAACCCCTTTGGGTGCTCTATAGAACACTTTTCAAAAAGGTTCTGTGTAGAACCATCTACAGCATACTCTCCATCAATCTGCAGAACCCTTTCATGATGCGAAGAGTCCTTTAATCATGCAAAGGGCTCTTTGAATGCTCTATGTAGAACCATTTTCTTTACCAAAGAACCCTTAACGCAGAAATTCTTCAGAATTCTTTAGATGGTTCTAATTTGAACCTTTTTAAAAATGGCTCTTTATAGAACCATGAACACTCAAAGGACAATTTGCATGATTAAAGTGTTCTTCAGAATATGTTGTAGATGGTTCTATTTAGAACTTTTTTTTTAAATGGTTCTATATGGCATCCAAAAGTGCTCTACTATTATGATCTCAGGCTTGTAAAAATAGAACAACAGGAATGGTTCTTTTTAGAACGAGTTCTAAATAGAACAATTTGTGTGCTTAAATGGTTCTTTGCTTAGTGAAATGGTTCTTCAGATTGATGGAGAACCTTTTTGAAAAAGGTTCTATATCGCACCCAAAAGGACTCTTCTATTTTTACGATATCAAGCATGTAACATTAGAAGAACCAGTTTGGGTGCTCTATAGAACACTTTTCAAAAAGGTTCTATATAGAACCATCTACAGCACATTCTCCATCAGTCTGAAGACCTCTTTCGTGATGTGAAGTGCTCATGGTTCTATAAAGAACCGTTTTCTTTACCAAAGACCTCTCAAAGCAGAAATTCTTCAGAATGTGGTTCTATTTAGAACCTTTCGAAAAAGCACCCAAAAAGGTAATTCTACTCTTATGACCTCAAGAACCCTTTTCAAAAAGGCTGTATGTAGAACCACGTCAATGGAGAAAGGTCATAGATGATTCTATTTAGAACCTTTTTGAAAAGGGTTCATCTGTTGCTACAGTCTCAAGCTTTTGGGAGCTCTGTAGAAAAGATTTTATACGGAACCACGTTTTCCATCAACCTGGAGAACCCTTTAATTATGCAAAGGGTTCTTTGAGTGCTCATGGTTCTACATAGAACCATTTTCTTTACTGAAGAACCCTTGAAGAACCACCTTTTTAAGGAGTGTAGATATTCATAACTGCACATGTGCAGATATTTACACCTCAGCTCCTCCACATTGACCCTTTATTGTTCTATTCTATTTTGTTTTTTATGTTAATTTATGTTAATTTATGTTAATGTAGGTTAATTTTTCTTAGTTTAATACTTGTTTACACTGTGTTTGCTTGTCTGGTCTGTTGCATGTGTGACTCACCAAGGCAAACTCCTCGTGAATGTGATGCTTGGCGAAATACAGTGGGTCCGGTTCGGTTCGGTTCGGTATCCCCGTCTGAACCTGTTTATTTCGGGCTGTTTCATGTAGCGCGCGCTGATACGGGATAAAGGAAGTCCAGCTGGAGTTTCTCTTTAACTTCCCAACCTGCTCCGGAGACCCCACGCGATCAGGGCGCGCGAGCTCGAAGCGCTTCACGCGCATTTGTTTCCTCCCAACAGCACGAGCCAAAAATGGAAAAAAAAAACAGCGGACGGGCTACTCACCTCGGAAGGGACGCGCGCGAGGGGATGAAGGCATCGCCTGACCGTCACGGGGAAGCAACAGAGCCGCGGCGCCCGCCTCGCGGAGACAAACAAACAAACAAACAAAACAAAACAAAACAAAACAAACACCCGGTGGATAAAAGTGCGCGTTTCCGCGCGCGGCTCCCCTCGCGCCGTTTGATCTGGCCGTGTCCGCCGTGTTGAGGAAGTCCTTTTGTTCCAGCTTTTATACGCAGAGCGTCAAAGTTGCGCGCAGGAGGCGGAGCGCGAGCGCCGGTGGGGGGGGGGTTGGATGAGAGGTGGGGGGGGTGTTGGGTGTAGAAGAGTGGAGCGCGAGGACAGAAAAAAAAAGACGAGAAAGAAGAAGAAAGAAAAGGAGAACCCTCGCGCGCGCACCGCGCTCGAACCCTCGCTACAAAGCAGAACGGCCGGTGACGTCACACGGGAGCCGGCGCTCCCCGCCTCGAGGCCGGTCTCTTCTCCTTGCTCGACTGTGACGCAGGAGTTGCCGGAGCGCGAGCGAAGCGGCGTCCCGCGCGCAGCCCCGTACCTGCCGGCTTTGGACACGCTGCGCGCGCCTTCGCGCGACGCTCTAAAGGCTTGAAAGCAGAACTTCAGCAACTTTCGAGTCACTCCAGCAAGCAGAGG
Organism: Pygocentrus nattereri; assembly: GCF_015220715.1. Classification (NCBI taxonomy): domain Eukaryota; kingdom Metazoa; phylum Chordata; class Actinopteri; order Characiformes; family Serrasalmidae; genus Pygocentrus; species Pygocentrus nattereri. Next base: position 45,679,339 of record NC_051216.1, read on the forward strand.
ACCGAGGAGGTTCCTCAAGGGTTCTCCAGCAACAGAGCGGGTCTTTTCCTGCAGGAACATCTGCGCGCTGAAAAGGTTCTTCAGATCCATGGAGGATGTAAGAGGGGTCTTTATAGAGACTTTAAGAAGGGGTTCTGTACAGCACCGATAAGGGTTCTTCTGTTACAAGACCAATTTCAAGAAAAGTTCTACAAAGAATGTAACACATAGAACCTTTTTGGAATGGGTTTGTTATGGCACCGAAAAGGGTTCTTCTGTTCTGCATTCATAGCAGAAGCAGAACCATTTTTGTGCTATATAGAACCAGTTTCGAAAAGGTTCTATACAGAACCATTTGTATACAATACATAGAACCTTTTTGGAAATGGTTCTATATAGCACCAAAAACGGTTCTTCTGTTATTACAAGCCTGCCATCGTAACAGTAGCAGAGCCCCTGTTGCTGCTATATAGAACCAATTCTTAAAAAGTTCTGTATAGAACCATATATTATGCATAGAACGTTTTTGTGCTATATAGAACCATTTTCAAAAAGGTTCTAAACAGAACCATTTATAACACATAGAACCTTTTTGAAAATGGTTCTATATAGCACAAAAAGGGTTCTTCTGTTATTATAAGCCTGCTATCATAACAGTAGCAGAACCCCTTTTATTGCTATATAGAACCATTTCTTTGAAAGTTCTATATAGAACCATACATAATGCATAGAACCTTTTTTTAAAAAGTTCTATATAGCACCAAAAAAGGTTCTTCTGTTAGTACAAACCTGCCATCGTAACAGTAGCAGAACCCCTTTTACTGCTATATAGAACAATTTCTTTAAAAGTTCTATATAGAACCATACATTATGCATAGAACCTTTTTGAAAAGGGTTCTAGCACCAAAAAAGGTTCTTATATTGTTACAAGCTTGCGATCATAGCAATTTTGCTGCTATAAAGAACCATTTAAAAAAAGTTCTATATAGAACCATATATAGTATATAGAACCTTTTTAAAAAGGTTCTTCTGTTGTTATAAGTGTGCCATCCTAACAATAGCAGAACTTATTTTGGTCTTACTTTATTCAAATAAAGTTCTATGTATAGAACCATTTCAGAATGCAAAGAATTATTTAAGCATGCTCATGGTTCTAGAACCATAGTCTTAAAGAACCCATGAAGAACCATCTTTTAAGAGTGATGTTTCCTTTCTTTCTTACTTTCTTCATCTCTTCTTTTTTCCTTTCTTTCTTCTTTCTTTCTTCCCTTCTTTCTTTCTTTCGTATTTCTTCTTTCATTCTTTCTTCCCTTTTTTCCTTTCTTCCTTCTTTCCTTTCTTTTTCTTTCTTTCTTTTCTTCCCTTCTTTTTTCCTTTCTTTCTTTCGTATTTCTTCTTTCATTCTTTCTTCCCTTCTTTTTTCCTTTCTTCCTTCTTTCCTTTCTTTTTCTTTCTTTCTTCCCTTCTTTCTTTCTTTCTTTTGGTCCTTCTTTCTTCCTCCCTTTCTTTCTTTCTTTCTCCCTTTCTTTCTTTCTTCCTTCCTTTCTTCCCTTCTTTCTTTCAATCCTTCCAGTCTGTTTGGTGTGGTCATCTCGGTGATGGAGCTTTTTCTTTTTTTCATGTTCCGTTTTCCCGCCGTCCGTTCATGTCAGCGCGCGAGGACCGGTTGCCTCACAGTTGCATCATCGCGCGGTTTGTGACTTTAAGAGTTTTAATATTTCATCTCATCTCTAAAGTCGCTCGAGTTCGGGACTCGGGACGGTTTCTAAACACTGCGGTACCGAAACCGGACGATTCCTGAATCGCGTCCGCGCGCAGCTCTGAGCCTCGCGCGGTCTTCAGGCGCACCGTCAGAAATGAAGGTTCATCATGAACAGTGCAGATGTTCCTCAGAGCTCCAGCGGTGGTTTACGGTCTGACTGTGAACCTTGGAGACGCTTTTCCAGGTGAAAAGTTCCTATTTGTGCAGTTCTGTTCTCTGACTAAAGGCACTGAGGCGGACCCTCAGGGTCCCAGCCCAGTGACAAGAGGGGTCTCAGCCCAGTGACAAGAGGGGTCCCGCCACAGTGACAAGTGGGGTCCCAGCCCAGTGACAAGAGGGGTTCCGCCACAGTGACAAGAGGGGTCCTGCCACAGTGACAAGAGGGGTCCCAGCCCATTGACAAGAGGGGTCCCACCACAGCGACGAGAGGTCTCACGCCAGTGACAAGAGGGGTCCCAGCCCAGTGACAAGAGGGGTTCCGCCACAGTGACAAGAGGGGTCCCAGCCCATTGACAAGAGGGGTCCCGCCCTAGTAACAAGTGGGTCTGACTATGTTCCGTGTAGGAACTTTTAGACCTCGGCTCTTTTTTAAGCTACTTCTACTTCTGCTTCTGCTTCCTTCAGCTCATGGCCTCTGGCAGAAGGCGGCTCTTTCTAGCGGACCTGGTCCAGTAGACTCTGCTCACTGTAAGCGGGACTGCGTGTCCTTATCAGGTATTATTTGATCATTTGTTTTATGGTAAATTGAGACACTTAAGTCACAGGTTCTGAGTCTCTCTCTGAAAATGCTTTGGCAAATTGGGAGATTCAGACTTTTGGAATAATATACACACACACACACACACACACACACACACATATGTGAGGTTTTACACTTCAGATGTTTAAGAGGAAGTTTTACATTTACTAATTAACTCTTCTTTTTTAGACCTTCTCTTCAGCTCCACTGAGGTTGGGCTCCAGTGCTAAAGCTCTAAAGTGAGAGTCCAATCTCTGTGTGTGTGTAAAACCCAGAAGGAGAAATGCCTTAGATGTGTGTGTGTGTGTGTGTGTGTAAAACCCAGAAGGAGAAATGCCTTAGATGTGTGTGTGTGTGTGTGTGTAAAACCCAGAAGGAGAAGTGCCTTAGATGTGTGTGTGTGTGTGTGTGTGTGTGTATAAATAAAACGCCAGACCTCTAAAGCGCGAGGCGTCCAGTCACAGAGCAGCGCGACTGAGTGAAGCTACACCCGCAGAAAATGACCTGAATCCTGAGGGGTGAAAGGGCCCGAGTGACCAGTGGAGCCCTCGCGTTTCTGCTCCAGTGACAGTTTTCTGGTTCAACAATGAGAAAATCAGAGTATATCAGAGCCGAAGCGGTGCAGCGAAGCCCAGCGGACGGGTCTGAGCTCCCTGAGGGGTTCGGCTCGGAAAACAGGCGGTGCTCCAAACTGTTCCCACAGCTTTTCTCCCTTTCCCAGCGACCGGGAAGCTCCCCGTGTTTCACCCGCAAGAGCCGCCCGAGGAAACAGCGCACAGACCCCAACCAGAGCGCGATGTCACCGCGCGTGGAGATCGGAGGGCACGCGCAGCAAATGCCCAAACAGAGTGGGGTTTGAACTTGTTTGGATGACGTGGACACGGGCGAATTAGCGCGCGCAGGTACATCCTGCACGTGGGCACACGCGCAGCCCAAAGGCAGCCGAGCAGAATGACCATAACGACACCTTCATAAAACAGAGCTATCTCAGAGACACGGGCCAAAAGCACACGTGAAACGTCCGAACAGCGCGGCTTGTCCTCATTACAGGGGAATTCCACCCTTTTCCCCAAAATTTCCTCGACATGTAAACAGTCCGGTAGAGTGAAGTGCGTCACCATCACAGATACAACAGTACAACACAGATATGGCCATTTTATTTACCGTCCAGAACCACCAGAGAACCCACACGGGCTGAGTAAGTTTTCTCTGGGAACAATTTACCTTATAAGGCCCTAAAATACATTTTAAGACAAAACCTGTTTACAAAACTACCATAAAACGACCGCTCGGACATCAGGCAGCGCCTTTCATGTAGGAGCCTTCAGTGAGGAGCTTTTAGAGGCGGACGTCTGGTTCCTATCACCACCACTGTGAACAGTTCTGACTGTACGTTTGTTTAGAACGGAGCATTTCGCACCAAACCGCTCTGAATGACTTCGTTTACATTTGCTTAGCAGTTAAATGTGTAGAATTTGTTTTTTAAAAAGCCGGCGGACTTTCCCTTCAGCGTTACTGAAGACCGCTAACAAGACGCAGCAGTCTGAGGAAATTAGCCATTTAGCTAGTTACAAACGGCGCCCACGTCCGGGAGAAAAGCTGCTATTTCTGACTGAAGCCGTCCAGCTAAACTGATACGACTCAAAATAAAAGATTAAGAGCACTTTCTAGACTTTCCACTCACGTTTCAGAGCAGATTTCACCTTAAAAATGAACATTTTGTGCGCTATTTTTTGTTGTGCTCTGCACTTGCTGTACGCGAGCCAAACATGGTATCGCGAGATTTCGGTGGTGGACAGTAACTGAGTAAATGTAATTAGTTTGGGCTGGTTTGTGTTTATGAACAGACGCCTACAGATCAACATAGTAAAGGAGCTCATCTGTGATCCTGAGTTTAAAGCCAGTTTTTATTCAACTTAAACTTGGAACTAAGTTGTAAATAAATCTGAAACTGAAACTTTGCTTGTGTGTAAAAAGTGATTTCAGAGCCACTCGGTTCTCCCTGATGGAAACTGTTTACCTTCAGTGTTTTGTGCTTATGATCATTTTAATAGACGTCAGCGTCACTAATTAATGACGTTCTATTAAAAGACTGGTTTACCAAGAGAGACGCTGGAGGACTTTCACCTGAAATGAGTTCATGAAGCCAGTCTGGTTATAAAAATGATAACAGGACATCAGAGCCAGAATTACTCTTTTAGTACTTTTACTTTATACTTAAGTACATTTGAAGGTAAATACTTTAGTACTTTTACTCAAGTGGAGGTCTAAAGGGAGGAACTTCTACTTTTACTGGAGGAATATTTTACCTTGGGTGTCTCTACATTAACTCAAGCACATGATTTGTGTACTTTGTCCACCTCTGCGAGATTTCGCTTCTACGCTGTATGTCCAGTCATACATTTTGAGAACCAGCAGTTCCCAAAGACACTCTAGGCATTTCACCTAGCACATGAGGGGTTTGTTAGTTAGTTAATGAGTTACATCAGGTGTGCTTGATGAGGGGCAAGCACCAAAATGTGCATAGCATGGGGTCTGCAAGACTGTGTTTGGGAGCCCCTGACCTAGAACCTGTTTTTGGACTGATATGAAAGGTTACTGTGAGTGTACTGTTACAAAGACTTTGAGGCATCACGTGTCTAAGCTTCCACTGTGAGTTACAAGAGGAAGTCAAGAAACAAAGGTGCCAGAAAGGGTTCTACGAAGAGGAGAGCCACATTGGGTTCCCATAAGAACCTTTCAGTCAAGTGCTAAATAGACTGGGGCAATCGTGGGCTGGAGGTTCGGGAACCAACCCTAAGATGGGAAGGTTGCCGGTTCGATCCCCTCGGTTGACAGTTCATGACTGAAGTGTCCTTGAGCAAGACGCCTAACCCCCAATTGCTACCTGGGTGCCATGGGTAGGGCTGCCCCCTAGCACGACCTTTTTACAATCTTTTTTATCCTTTCAATCAAACAGGCTGTTTTCATTATTATGCCTTTAAGTCTGATATATGTAAATGAGCTCTGTCCTGATTGGCTTATACTGTGCCTAGTTCCAAAAGCAGTCCAACCTGCAACACTCCTTATAACTTCAGAGTGAGTGAGCAGGGCTAAACCACCATAGGGAAAATGTGTGGATATATGTAAATGTGTTGATTTTTGTGACATCAGAGAAACTGTGAAATCAAAATAGGCCCTTTTTGCAGCTAAGTGTTCATAAATGGACTGTAAGATATGTTTTGAGATGTCAGCAATGTTTATATAGTGCATCAAACCTTTTCTATTTAATAATTCAGTTTTCCATGATACCGGCCCTTTAAGAGGTCTTGGTCAAAAATGTGTTCGCAGCATGAGTTTGTGATGCCTGCCTGTCCGAGGTCGGTGCATGTGTGTCTGTGTGCCTTTGCCTAATTTTGCATGTGTGGGTGGTGATGCAAAGTGAGAATCGTCCACTGTTTTTTAAAGGTCAGCGATTCCTCTCAAGCAAGCACACAAGCAAATGTTTGTTAATATGAGTAAAACACATGTATTTGGACTAAACAACAAGTACATGATGATGATGATGATGATGATGAAGATGAAGATGATGAAGAAGATGATGAACATCTTGTGGGAGGGTATGTGGCTGCACTATGCCCCAGAGGGACCAGCCTGTGTCCAGCAGGACTACTACGCGATATCATCCAACAGGGCAGCATATTCTTTTTACGTGTATAGTTCCCTTATTCACTAAATACAGTGAATTAAAGGGCCCATCCCCTACATTTTCCTTGCATGTTCTTTCCTCCACTGGGGTCCACTTGCACTTTTATGCACAAAAAACAGTCACTGTTCATTATTTACATTTCTGTCTATTCAGCCTGCAGGCCCCACCCTTTTCACGCTGAAGGTAAAAGAAGTGTTTCAGCTTTTTTGAACGAGGCAAAATACAATGCAGCCAATCAGAACAGAGCTCATTTACATATAACAGAGTGTTTAATTCTAAGGGGTAAAAAGAGGTTAGAAAATGGTCCCACGAGAACAAATTATGACCCATTTTGGTGCGTAAAACCAAACGTCATAGTAAAATAATATAGAAAAAAGGTGTAGGATATGAATCCCTAAAAACTGACATATGTAAATTAGTTTGTTGTGATTGGCTTCCTTGTAATGTGCGTCGTTCAAAAAGCAGTCCATGCTGAAACATTCCTTATAGCTTTAATGTGAATTGGTTTTTATGATGTCACAAAAGCAACATATTCAAAATAAGAAAAAGATATTTGAGCTATTGACTCTTTAATGATTAAAAGTTTAATATTTATTAAATGCAAATGTGTTTATATACTTTTATTATACCTTTACGTCTTTCAGCGTTGGGTGGTCTACATTGTGACTCTGACTAACTACTCATGCACGCAAAATTTCTTGGGGGGGGGTGGTCAGATTTGGCAACCCTGAAGATAAATCACCTTGTTATGGCTGTCTTCTGGCCAAAGTCCAGATCATGATGTCAGTGGTAATGACATCACCCTGAAGTATGTCATCTCGCTCACTGTACATTTGTAGTGAGGGGCCAAAGAACCACTCTTGCTTCTTTAAAGAGACACTCCAGTGTTTTTCAACCTTTAACATCTTTAAAGAGTCTGCTGTGTCTTTAGCACACAGTCGATTATCTCAGCCAAATATTTCAACATAATAATAACAATAATAATAATAATAATAATACTTAATAATAATAATTTTTATTTTTAAAATGAATTTTTATAGTTATTCAAGAAATTATAAGTATTAATTTAGAATTAGAAGAAAATGACACAGATCAAATTAGAGGATAAAAACCACGAGATGTAGAGTTTTAATCAAATGCTAAGTTTATAAAGAGATACGTTTTTAGCTGCTTCTTAAAAGTGAGCACTGAGCTCGACTGTCTAATCAAAGGTGGAATTGAGTTCCACAGTTTAGAAGCAGAATAACTGAACGAGTCTCTCCACGTTTTCTGTATTTCGCAGACGGTGTTTGTTGATGGTCAATATCTGCAGGTCTGAGATCATAGACAGACAGACACTCTGTGATGTAAGCTGGGCTTCAAGGTCATTTGGAGCTTTAAAAGTTAGAAGCAGCATCTATAGGGAGAGGTACGGGCATCCAGTACAGTTCTGTTTTTGTTAGGATTTGTGCTGCTGCGTTTTCTAGGAGTTGTAGAAGATAGACTGTTTTCTTAGGAAGTCCAGTCAGAAGACCATTACAGTGATCAACTCTGCTTGTAACAAACGCATGAGCGAGTTTCTCTGCGTCGCTCTGAGAGAGAAAAGGCCGAACTTTAGCGACGTTTCTCAAATGATAAAAAGCTACTTTAGTGACCGTGTTTACTTCTGGGATAAAGCAGAGCTCAGAGTCTAAGATCCCACCCAGGTTTCCTACTTCAGGTTTGGTTTATGAAGCTAAAGAGCCAAGTTTCTCATGAAGCAGCTTTCTCTGAGTTTTTGTACCAACGATCAGTATTTCCGTTTTTTCATCCTTTAATTGTAGAAAATGTTGCGACATCCACTGAGAAACATCTGACAGACAGCTGGTTAGTCCAGCATGTTTCTCTTAACTAAAAACTGTTGACTTCAAATACATTGACAATAGAAGTCAATGGGCAGATGCATCAGATGTTCTATTTTGATAATAAAGACAGGGAAGAGCGTGATATTATCGTCCATGGTGATTGTAGTGACCTGATCTGTGTTCACTGCCCAATTTTGCACCTCGCTTGTGCACCACTGTCATGCATGTGTAGAGAACATGACTTTTACTGGCACTACCTGATCTGTACAGCATGTGTGCGAGCATTATAGGGCACTTACCCTGTGTGTCCAGCGTGATCCTGCTTTTATGTCCATTTAAATGCCCACTTTAAATCCCCACGGCAACGTATAGAGTGCAAAACTTTCCCTTGTGTCTCAGACAGTCCTCGGATTGACTCAGGCTGTGAGTTCAGTGTTGATAATCAGAAATGTGCAGCTAAAACATGTCAAACTGAGGCTTAAGGCTAGCCATGCGGTGTGTGCATGCTTCTGAGCTTAGAGAGTCGGGGAGGGCAGAAAAATGCAAAAGAGGCAACAAATGCAGTGTCCCAAGTCAACACACCGAGTGCACTTTCCCTCTTCCCCTCAAAATCAACAGGCCCTAAACCACATTTTAACAGATAAATCACATCACATACGACACATATTATTATACAATTGTTAATATCTAACTCTGTCTGTCAGTTTACATTGATTTTGAGCATAAAAAATATCTGATATTAAATATGCAACTCGATTTGTCATTAAACATAAGGCCTGTCCTGCTGTTTATCAGAGTTTTAGCACTCAGTATGAATCCAGGACAGAATATCAATGAAAAGCATGTTCGCCTTATGCTAAGTGTTTTTTTTTTTACTCATAATAACCAACAGAATGAATCACCATCAAAATGATTGCACTTTCAGCTCACAGACACTCCAAACTAATGATTTATGAAAATATAACTACTACTGCAATTGTTTTCAAGATCTCTTTAAATGCTAAATTTAGCAGGCGCTTGGTCGAAAATCAAAAATTACTCAAATTCATAAAGATATCGAATTTCTGTTTGCAGTTACACGTCAAACAGTGACATATCTGAGCAGCCCAGGGTCTCCTGAAAATAACAAAGTATTGCATGTGTGACTGTCACATGTAAACACTTTAAAATTGCAATTGTAATTGACCCAAAAATACCAAAACAATCCCAAAAATTTTAGTGTTTTAAGGGTTAAAACTGTAGTTGAGCTGTAACAAAAGGCCTTTTTGCTTTGTGTAAGATGCCATTCTTAGCCTGTGTTTGCTCTACAATTACAATAGTGTGAGCAAAGCTGGGCAAAATACAAGCTCAATCTCAAATGGCTTTGGCCCTATTGGAGCTGGATTAGTTTTATATGGGGAGGTGCTGTAACTACCGACAAGATCCGTGACTTTTATCCCGTAATATTCTGTAATATCTATAGTTTTTACGGGTCTGCTACGTAATCATTCCGGAGTGAATTACCTTCTATAATTCACCCGATTCCGAGCTCCTTTAGTAACAGCAGTCCTGTTCGAATGGACGTAACACTACAGAAATCTGGAAATATAAGCGGAGATCCCCTTTAACGGTCAAGTCAAGCTACATTTCAGTGGTTAGCTTTGTCTACAGGTCACAAAAAAAGTATTCAAACTCCAGCAGCACTGCCGTGTCTGATCCACTCGTACCAGCACAGCACATGCTAACATGCCACCACCACGTCGGTGTTACTGCAGTGCTGAGAATGATCCACCACTCAAATAGTATCTGCTCCTGGGGGGGGGGCCATGGGGGTCCTGGCCATTGAGGAACAGGGTGAAAGGGAGGTAAACCTAGTGACAGCAGTAGATGTGTCACAAAGATGACACAAGCATTATCAGGCACAAAGCTCTGTGTGTGTGTGTGTGTGTGTGTGTGTGTGGTAACAGGATTATCGCTTCTCATAATGAGCTCATGTCGTCAAAGTGACTCAGGTGTCTGTGCAGCCATATTCCAGCTGTAGAATTCCTCTCTGATGATCAGGGAATTCCTGCCATTCCTGTGGTCTGCACAGTCAGAGGAGGCTTCTGTGGGTTTCCGAGCAGTGGTCAACAATGTGCGATGACATTGCTCATGACATCACACTTGTGCCGGTGTGCCTTTCGGATTCCAGCCTCTGATGGGAAAGGAAGTGGAAACACCGCTCGTTTCTCATCCTCCCATCATTTATCCCGGCTGTGCTAATCGTGCATATTTCTTATGTGACGTCTTTTGATGCTCTTTGGCAAAATAACACCTCTCCGGAATACTTTATGTTCTACGCTCTTTAAAAAGACGGCTCTTTAACGGTTCTTTAGTAAAGAAAATGCTTCTATGTAGAACCACAGACACTCAAAGAGCTCTTTGCATGATTAAAGGGTTCTTTGCATCTTGAGACTGATAGAGAATGTGCTGTAGATGGCTTTATATAACCTTCTTGTATAGGGTTCTATTTAGCACCAAAAATGGTTCTTATATTGTTGCAATGTCAATCTTTTTACAGCAGAAGAACCTTTTGCAAAAAGGCTCTATGTAGAACCATCTACAGCATGATCTCCATCAATCTGAAGAATGCTTTCGTGATGCATAGAACCCTGTAATCATGCAAAGGCTTCTTTGAGTGTTCACAGTTCTACATAGAACCAATTTCTTTACTGAAGAACCCTGGAAGAACCATCTTTTTTAAGCGGGTGGGCTTTTTTTGACTTACTTATTTCCATTAAAGGCCCCATGTCATGGAAGACTGGATTTTCCTCATCATTTTGATGTAAACACTGTCAAAGTTTCTCCTCATATATCCGGTCCAAGTTATAAGGAGTGTTTCCGTTCGGAATGAGACCCAATACAAGGCAGCGAATCAGAACAGAGCTAATTTACATTCAAACTGCATGTCGAGAAAAGCTTTTTGACAAGACATTTTGTAAAATACAATAAATAATTAATTAAACAATCTGCGATTTGTTGTCTTGAGCCTTTATTTAACTGAGAAAAGCACAAAGACAATTTTCCAATGTTTTCTCTGATCAACTTTTTCACATTTTGTGAAAATAAACATGTTTAGAATTTGATGCCTGCAACACACACAAAAAAAGTTGGGCCTGAGGCTTGTTTACCACCGAGCTACATCACTTTTCCATTTAATTACACTTTTTAATAATATGGGTTATTAAAAAATTGTTACCTTTTTGCAAATGGAAATTTTGCCCATTCTTGTTTGACACAAGAGCTCAGCTGCTCAACACATTGTGGTCGTCGTTGCCTGGTTCTCCTCTTCATGATGCGCCATACATTTTCAATAGGAGGCAGATCTGGACCGAAGGCAGGCCAGTCAAGCCCACGCATGTGCAGAATGAGGCCTGGCATTGTCTTGTTGAAATAACCATGGACTTCCTGGGAAAAGACGTCGTCTTGATGACAGCATATGTCTGTTTAAAATCCCAATATATGCCGCAGCATCAATGGTACCTTCACACATACGCAAGTCACCCATGCCATGGGCACTGATGCACCCCAATACCATGACAGATGATGGCTTTTGCATCTCTCTCTGATAAAAGTCTGGATGGTCCCTTTGTTTTTTTGGCACTATATATGTTTTTTTCCCAAATAGAAGCTGAAATGTGGGCTCATCTGTCGACAGCACAAGTTTCCACTGTCCTTTGGACCGTCTGACATGAGCTCAGGCCCAGGGAACTCGGCGGCATTTCTGCATAGAACTGATGTGTGGTTTTCTCCTTGCCTAACAGAGTTTCAATTTGATTTTCTTGATGCAATGATGGACAGTGGTGGACAAAGTACACAAACACTGTAAAGTAGAGGTACCCAAGGTAAAATATTCCTCCAGTAAAAGTAGATGTTCCTCCCTTTAGACCTCCACTTGAGTAAAAGTACTAAAGTATTTACCTTCAAATGTACTTAAGTATAAAGTAAAAGTACTAAAAGAGTAATTCTGGCTCTGATGTCCTGTTATCATTTTTATAACCAGACTGGCTTCATGAACTCATTTCAGGTGAAAGTCCTCCAGCGTCTCTCTTGGTAAACCAGTCTTTTAATAGAACGTCATTAATTAGTGACGCTGACGTCTATTAAAATGATCAGAAGCACAAAACACTGAAGGTAAACAGTTTCCATCAGGGAGAACCGAGTGGCTCTGAAATCACTTTTTACACACAAGCAAAGTTTCAGTTTCAGATTTATTTACAACTTAGTTCCAAGTTTAAGTTGAATAAAAACTGGCTTTAAACTCAGGATCACAGATGAGCTCCTTTACTATGTTGATCTGTAGGCGTCTGTTCATAAACATAAACCAGCCCAAACTCATTTACTATAAAATGAAATGGTGTTTGTAGAAATTCAGAAAAAAGCCGCGTCAGTCTCGACTGCATATGTGGACATATTTCTATATTGAGCTCTATTTACACAAAGTTAGGTTAGTTCATCAACATAGTTCATCATCAAAACGAAATAAAAAGCCTAAAGTCCAGGCAGGGTGCGTGAAACATGGCACAATTATGTAGCATATCTACTATGTTCCATAAACTAATGAAGACGTACCCTATGGGGTACCACACCAGGGAAGCGTTTAGGGTACATTTTTAATGAAAGTGAATTCAAATACAGTTTTATCTGATAAACTTTAAAGTTTTTTAACACTGCACTTATTTTTCTTGCACAACTGCTTTAAAACTGTATTGCAAAGCAGATACAGCAACACTGAACCACCTTTATTCCACAGCTACTTCTATCTGTCTTATTTTGTGGTAGTTGATTGTCCAAAAACCCTCCTCACCAGATCACGCATAACCTAAATAACCGCTGCGGAGGGGGTCCATGTCTTCGGTTCCCTCACACAGGCCTGGATGAGTCAGTGAGAGTCTCTTGGCTGGGTGATCACCAGAGTGTGACGAAACCCTTCTACAGACCCAGACGTTTGCCCTCGTGTGACCCGGACAGAGACACAGAGAGAGAGAGAGACAGACTGTACCGTCTGCTGCTGAATGGTGCCCATACATGAGGACGAAAGCTGAGGAAGATAAACACTAAGCCCTTTCAAACAAAGCTCGGCAAATACTGAGAACACAACCAGCACTGCAGTACAGTCAGAGCTGGTTTAAGAGGAGCCTGGCCACTTCCTATTTCTCACGTTATATCAAAAACACGAATGCCAGAGGGCGCCCAAGAGCGAGTCCTAAATGAATGGGAGCTAAATGGCTAAAACTAAAGGTAAAAATAGCTTCTAACCGCTTGTTCAGGACCTTCCTTTCATTTGGAAAGCAGGAGGATGCGTTTCAGTAAAAAAATAAACAAAACTTCCCCGTATGTTTCCTTTTTTCTACAGCAAACTACTGATTGCTAACCAATCAATGCTTAGTAGCAGTAATGCTAATCAGCGCTCAGTAGCAGTAATGCTAATCAGCGCTCAGTAGCAGTAATGCTAACCAATCAGTGCTCAGTAGCAGTAATGCTAACCAATCAGCACTCAGTAGCAGTAATGCTAACCAGTGTTCAGTAGCAGTAATGCTAACCGGCGCTTAGTAGCATTAATGCTAACCAATCAGCACTCAGTAGCAGTAATGGTAACCAATCAGCACTCAGTAGCAGTAATGCTAACCAGCGTTCAGTAGCAGTAATGCTAACCAGCGCTTAGTAGCATTAATGCTAACCAATCAGCGCTCAGTAGCAGTAATGCTAACCAGCGTTCAGTAGCAGTAATGCTAACCAGTGCTTAGTAGCATTAATGCTAACCAATCAGCGCTCAGTAGCAGTAATGCTAACCAGCGTTCAGTAGCAGTAATGCTAACCAGCGCTTAGTAGCATTAATGCTAACCAATCAGCACTCAGTAGCAGTAATGCTAACCAGCGTTCAGTAGCAGTAATGCTAACCAGCGCGTAGTAGCATTAATGCTAACCAATCAGCGCTCAGTAGCAGTAATGCTAACCAATCAGCACTCAGTAGCAGTAATGCTAGCTTCCTACTGCCCAAAACCTGTTTGCTGTAGAAAAAAATAAACATACAGGTATAATTACTTTGCTTCTTTGGTGAAATACGTCCTTCTACTATCCCAAATTAAAGGAAGGTCCTGGTCAAACGGTTAGAAACTATTCTCACTTTGTTTTTAGCTGTTTAGCCCCATTCAGCCCCATTCGTGTAGACCTCGCTCGCGGGCGCCCTCTGCCGTTTTGCAGGCGTGCGTTTGATATAACGGGAGAAATAGGAAGTGGTCGGGCCCCTTAAACCGCTCGGCGCTGCGCTTTCCCTGCTGCAGGAACGATCAGCTCCACTCCAGCGCGTCAGGCCGGCACCAAAGCGCCTGTAAGACTTTGGCGCCATCTAGTGGACAGCCAGTGTCTCAGGCCGCAGGCAGTGAATTCATAACCATTTTGTGTGAGGGAGCTTTTAGAGGGGGACGTCTGGTTCCTATCACCACCACTGTGAGCGATTTTGACTCGGACGAAGCATTTCACACCAAACCGCTCTGAAAAACTCGTAACCCCTTAATTATGTCGAAATTGGTGGAGGTCCCCTTTAAAGGCACAGCAGTAAGAAGTCTGTTATTTCTGGTCAATACATTTAAATAAAAGTGAAGAAAAAAATAAAAATACCAGAAATGGTGCATTTAAAGTGGTGTCTGGATACTTTTGGTGATATCGCGTTAGCGGACACACAACTGGCGCCAAATCCGCTGTGTTTAACGGCCTGGTTGGGAAGGTACCATTTTTATGGGGGTAGAGGGGGTGACTGTAAAACTACTTTCAGGTACATCGATGTATACATAAAGTAGTCCGGGAGTACTACAGCATCGACTGACTTTTGTACGTAAAATATAATACTACATACATTATTTGTTCAATACTTTTAACGAGATGTTTTCTATCAGAAGTTCGTAGAAACTACGGACACCCCTCGGCGTACTGTGGAGAAACGTGCCGCCATTTTTGCTTGGGGCTGCGTGGTTCAGTCCCCGAGTTTACCGGATAAACACGAGCCCTCGAGATGACGACTAAGAAGAAGCGCTCGCCGCGCACCGCCAGCGACGGCTGGGTGCTCATCGCGGCAGGTTAACGAGTCGCTTTGTTTGTTGGAGGGGTGATAGTTAGTGGGTAAAAGCTACCAGCCTGCTTTCTTACTCGAATGTTCCGGTCCACCTTAACTAGAGCAGCAGGCACTGGAGACCCCTCGATGTAACTGCACCGTTTAAGGTGGGACGGAAGATTCGAATAAGAAAGCTGGTGAAGTTCTCGGAGAGGCTGGTCTTTATCGTTTGTAGGTGTAAGTGTTAAAATGGTCTTTTTTTTACGTAGCCCTGCTGGTGACATCCCTTGTAAATAAAAACAACGCGTGGGGACGAGATCCTAATGTGTGGCCACGACTTAGTTAGGCGTGGGAATGAGATGATCAAGTCGTGGCCATGACTTAGTAAGGCTTTGGGACAAGATCACGGCTCACTAAGTCGCGGCCACGACTTAATCATCTCATTCCCACACCTTACTAAGACTTTTTATTATTATTTATTATTTATTTATACAGGATGGCAGCAGCAGGCCTCTGTACAAAAGCTTTTTTTTCCACTAACAGTAATAATAATGAATAATAAATTAATAATAATACAGCACATAATTATTTTTCATTCTCAAGTGAATTGCTCTGCCATTATTTTGTGAAACTAAGCCATTATTTTCAGATACTGTTTCATTTTTCTGAGATGCTTTCTCGTTATTTTGAGGAACTTTCTTGTTGTTTATATTTTATATATGTATATGTGTATTTATTTTTATTTTCAGCTCAAGAACACACACACACACATATATACATATACATATACATATATACATATATACATATATATATATATATATATATATATATATATATATATATATATATATATATATATATATGTATATATATGTATATGTATGTATGTGTGTGTGTGTAAAATGCTCTTCAGTCTTCTCTCCATGGGACTCAACCCTGTATGTTCTATTATTGTGAACAGACTCGGCATTGGAAACAGCGAAGCTACATGACGGGGACCCCAACTTTGTTAAACTCAGGAACCCAGCAACAGGTTTCGCTGTATTTTTATGCATGCGTATCACATGTAGATATGTGCATATTAAATGCCTAGTGCCCGTCCAGCTAGACGACTAACATCCCTAATGCCTTATGCATTATGTATTCTGTGTATAGGTGCTGCCTCTCAGTACCTTTTCAGCAGTGGAGATGAGCGTGTGTATGAGGTGAAGGCCTTCGCTGAAGACTTCCACTCCTGGTTTATTGACCAGACAGTCCAGAGAGGTGAGAACACTCTGAGCATCTGTTTGATGTGGTTGTACTGCTGGTTGTACTCGTATCGTAGGGCATCGAATCTGAAAGCAGTCCTCAAGGCCGTCCAGATGGTCCACATTTTTGGTCTGTACCTAATAGCCAGACGTGATGTCGATGCACATATGGGGGCAACTTGTCAAATGTTTGGTGCTGGATCGTGACAGATTAGATCATTAGATTATTTAATATTAGATTATTAAATTTCACCTCTGCATTTAACCCATCCGTGCAGTGAAACACCACATACACCCCAATGAACACATACACAAGGGGGTAGTCAGCACACTTGCCTGGAGCGGTGGGCAGCCCTATCCACAGCGCCTGGGGTTAGGTGTCCTGTTCAAGGACACTTCAGTCACGTACTGTCGACTCAGGGGGTCGAACCAGCGACCGTCTGGTTACAAGGCTGGTTCCCTAACCTCCAGCCCGTGACTGCCCCCTGCTGCACATCAGGTTACACACCTTTAAATGTTCTCCAGTCTGTTCTCTATTAATGTCTGAAGTACATTCAGCAACACAACACCAGGTAGTTGGAGAAATGCTGTTGGTAGCTAACGGAGCAGTTTTTGTTTTTGAGAGTTAATGTTGGTTTTTACTGCGTTCTCTAATGTTCTCTGCACATGACACACATCTACATGCTACATTAATTGGATGGGCTAATGACAGGCTTGTTATCTGTAGAGCAGTGCTTGTGAGGGCACCATTGCCCCCTACTTTAACCCTCGGCCTTTACAAAGTGTTGGTCTGGTTTAGAAATATCACACTAAGCTTGTTCCCACCCACATTTAGTCCACAGTTTCTCATGGTTGTCCCACATTGGGGCAGTCATGGCCGGAGGTTAGGGAACCAGCCTCGTGACCGGATGGTCGCCGGTTCGATCCCCAGAGCCGACAGGGCATGACTGAGGTGTCCGTGAGCAAGACGCCTAACACCCAACTGCTCCCTGGGCACTGCGGATTGGGCTGCCCACCGCTCCGGGAGAGTGTTCTCACTAGAGTGTATGTGGTGTTTCACTTCACGGATGGGTTAAATGCAGAGGTGAAATATTACCCGTGGTGGGACTAATAAGGGTCACTTAATCTTAATCATATTATCTTTACAAGATCACATCTGGCCCATGAGACAATACCCCCAGCTCTGGGATCATCTAGGGGGTCTAGTTTTAAGTTGGTATGCACAGGCTTTCTTAATTCTGAAAACGTTTGAAAAGGCACCATATAAGATGATCAGCTTTAGCTGCCTGGGGAAGGGGTCCAAAGCACGGCCAACATTACAAAATGATGCATGCAATTACACGTTTCCACCAGAGAGGTCTCCAAATCCCCAAAACCTACATACTGTAGCTTTAAGTAATGGTCATTAAACGTGTTGAACACTCCCGTTCACAGAGTGATAGGCTTGTTTTGATGCAGGTGTTCCTTTAGCTTCTTTGTCTTTGTTTGCTGGTCTTTGCAGATGGCAGGCTGCTGTATGTGACCCCTGTCGATCCAGTGTTTCTGTTGTTGCCGTACCTGCAGCGTGGTGGAGCGGAGGTAAACTTGTGCATCCTGTCATGCCTGCAGCTTAATCCATGCAGTATAACCAACAATTTTCACAAATGTGTTCAGAAGAAAAAAGTGCTGTGCTACATGTATAATGTGTAGTCAGCTGTTGTTAGAGCAAATGAATGCATGATCTCAGCTCTGTGAGCTCTTGGGTTGATATTGATGTCGTCCACAGGGGAAGTTCCAGCCGCTGCAGCACATGGTGATGGATGAAGATTACCCAGGATGCACGCGGCTGCTGAAATGCACACAGGCTTTGGAGTCGGTTCACCATGTGGCAGATGAGAAAGGTATGCGAGCTTATACCCATAGCATCATATGTGTAGTAAAATTTTGGTGATATATTTGGTTTATTTATTTGTTTGTTGTTTGATCAACATTTGTCTGACTTTTTCACTTTTTCATCTGGTAGTGGTTGGTGATCAGAAATTTCACAGATATAACCAGGAGAAGACCCTGGAGTGGCTGAAGAAAAAGGTTTGTACAGTTTTACAACATATGAAGTTGAGTTTTGAGAGATGTACAGCAACAGCTCTGACGACTGGTCTAAAACCGTGTACGTTTACGGCCGTGACCCTTAGTGTGCTGCTCAATAAAACTTTTTCAGCTGTTAAGAGAATTTATACTTGAGCTGTATGACCACTAAAAAGTGTGCTTGCCTAAATATTATTGTGTATGGTAGAGTCTGTCCCAGGTTAATGTTGAATTTGTTGTCGTTTCAGGTTCTGAATACAGAGAGTGCAGTCAAGAAGAGTGATCTTTCTGTAGGTGGAGGAGTGAAGTCCACTACATATGTCCGAGTCAAACGGGAAACGGATGCCGCTGAAGGTAAAGGGGAGAGTGAGTGGCTTAGTAACTGTGTAGTGAAGCTTTGAACTTTTGATTCGCTGTTGAATAAATCATTGCATGATGGCGACATCTGGTGGTTGATTATGTAAATACATTGTGAAAGCAATGGTGTGTGTGTATATGTGTGTGTGTGTATGTGTGTGTGTATATATATATATATATATATATATATATATATATATATATATATATATATATATATATATATATTAGAAGTATTTTGAAACAAACATATATGAATATATCTAGACTATGCAGAAGTCTCTATATAAGTAATCCTTTATGAATTATTGTATTAAGCAGTGATGCACTGATGTGATGGGGTGCGTTTGCTGACTGGTACCTCATGCGAAGGTTGTGCTAAATGATCTGTTATTGGATGTTCTGCATGTCATTCAAATGGATCTTCCCTATTCCAAAGCCTGCCTAGTACAGCTTAGGCACCTGTTCTTCAGTCCAGTCTTCTTTCCATGCTAATAAAGTACTTTGGGCTTTGTGTTTAGCAGAAAAGCTGATTTTTGTTTTCTCCTCCTGCCTGTTCACTGCAGTTTTTACCGCAGCTGTTTTTCAAGCACTGTCCTTTACTAGAATATGCAACCCCTAGCTGAAGTGTGTCAAAATAATAGCCTGTCTTAATAGATAAGGCTCCAGAATAAACAGACTGTTCAGGAGAGCCTTTCCAATTCTGAAGGCTTCACATTAGACTAGTCAGCAGAAAAACATTTCAGACTCCTTCATTGTTGTCAATTATGGTAGGCTGAAAATGGTGAGGTGGGCTGATATTGGTACGTTAATGATAACAATATCTATATTGATCCGTTTAAGCATTCTAGCTTAAAAATAAATCAGAAAAATATGGCTGAATATGAAATGTTTCTTCAGTGTGCCTCATTTTAAAAATTGGTAATTAGGACCATTTTTAAAACATCATATTAAATTGACGGAGAAAAAATCTGATCGGTACTCGCTATTGACCAATAATTTGAGATCCGGCGTAGGAATCGAAATCGAATCGCTGCATCTCAAATTTGAATCATGTTTGAAACGGTATGATGTAATAAAGCATCAGCTGCTATAATACAGTGCTGTCAGTGTTTTGAAGTGTGTTGAGTTGCTGTTTGGAGTCTGCCCAGCACTATGAGTAACTGTACTGAGTGTTTTGTGTACACAGCGCATGCTGACGTTATCTAAAATTGCTTATTTTGCAGAAGACTACTTGCGATACGCTCATGGGCTCATCTCGGAGTACCTCAGTGAAGAACTGAGCAAAGACTTACACAAGCACCTGCAGTAAGTGTACATACACATAGTAGTTTACCATGTCATGTACTAGTGAAAAGCCAAGAAATATTTGTTGTCCAACTTTGGCTTCTTTAGTTTAGAACTGGAGCGGTGAGGCAAACCTTGCTAACGAATACTCAAGATCAGTAGTCACCCAAATCTTCTCTGTAAATATAACCCCAAAACGTGTCTCAAACCTCTCAAATTTCTGCATAATTAATTGGTCAAAATTCGTCAATACTTCATTCTATAGAAACATACCACGTCAGAATTGTTCACATTGGTGGTGGTAGGAACCACGTGTCCACCTTTTAAAAGCTCCCTCACAGAAAACTATATACATGAAATAGTTATGAATATACTGCCTGATGCCTGAGATATAGTTTTGAGAAGGTTTAGGCCTGAAATATTTGAATCCTTTAACAGGCACTATATGGCTGAGGCGCATAGTGCATAAAAGCTGTCGATGCTCTGCTGACTCAATAGAGTTCCAAACCTGTGCACCAGGACCTTCATGTCATGGGTTTCCATGGCTGAGCAGCTGCATGCCAGCCTTACATCACCAAGCACAATGCCAAGCGTCGGATAGAGTGGTGTAAAGCGGCCATCCCTGGACTCTGGAGCAGTGGCGAATCACCTTCTCTATCTGTCAGTCTGATAGACGTGTCTGGGTTAAGCGAAGGCCAGGAGAATGTAACCTGCCTGACTGCATTGTGCCAGCTGTAAAGTTTGGTGGAGGAGGGATGATGATATGGGGTAGTTTTCAGGGGTCAGTCTAGAACCCTTAGTTCCAATGAAGGGAAATCTTAATGCTCTAGCAAGACATTTTGGACAACTGTATGCTTCCAACCTTGTGGGATCAGTTTGGGGAAGAACCTTTTCTGTTCCATGACTGAGTCCCAGTGCACAATGCAGCTCCATAAAGACATGGCTGGGTGAGCTTGGTGTGGAAGAACTTGATTGGCCCACACAAAGCCCTGACCTAAACCTCATCAAACAGCTTTAAGGTGAACTAGAACGGAGATTGCGAGCCAGGCCCTCTCGTCCAACAGCAGTGTCTGACCTCACACATGCTGGATGAATGGCCACAAATTCCCAGACACTCTCCAAAACCTTGCAGAAAGATTTCCAGAAGAGTGGAAGCTGTTATAGCTGCAAAGGGGGACAATCTCCATATTAATGCCTATGGATTTAGAATGGGATGTCGTAAAAAGCATGTGTAGGTGTCTCAATACTTTTGTCCATGTAGTGTACATGGGCTCATCTGCATGTATTACATTTTATTACATTTATTACATTTATGGTATTTGGCTGACGGTCTTATCCAGAGCCAGTCCAGGCCAAGGCAGTGTTAGGAGTCTTGCCCAAGGACTCTTATTGGTATAGTGTAGGGTGTATGCATGTACATAGTATATAGTACACAACTGCTATTGTAACGTCACACAGTAATACCCATTCCTGGCTTGTGGATCATTAATGTTTTTAGTGCAATATGTCAGGTTTTTTTTCAATGCAGCATTTCTGCTTCTTTGAACAGGTTACCTGAAATATCCAGCCCAAAGGAGGTGGAGCCTCCTTCAAAGGTAAACCAGCTGGTCTGTCGCAGATGCCAGTGTCTGCTTCTCCTCCTATTTTCACCATACATAGAAATTAGGGCTGTTACACAGTTATGACTTAAATATACTGTAATGAATTATACTGTGTACTTAATCACACTTGTCTGAATTGCTCAAATTGACCCTAAAGAAAAAAATTCTCCTTGTAAAAGCAGTCCATTGATTTCTAGCTATGTGAGTGGACAAAATAAGCCTCGTCAGAATCTATTACTTTCTGTAATTCATGAATATTATTTTCACGGATGAAATATACATGGTTTCGACAGAGTGAACGCACTGTACAGTCTTCATCACAGATGTTCTGTGAGAGGAGCAGTGGCTGCAGTTTCCAACCATTGAGAGTGTATATCACATAAAACAGTAGGCCAAAACAGTATGACCACTCAGAGAGGAAGAAAAGACCAGTGGCGCGCATTTACAGCTGGGATATATTAGATGATAATTGAACGTTCAATTCTCAGAGTTGACGTGTTGGATGAGGGAGAAACAGGCAGACGTGAAGACCTAACCCACTTTGATTGTTGGGTGGCACCCAGAGGACCCACAGCATATAAGGCAGTTGGTCATAGTGTTTTGGCTCATCGGTATATCACATATACAGTCAATGGTTCCAACTCCTCCACGATTGTAACCTCTCCTGTTAACTTTGACAGCCCTAATATGGATAAATATATATTTTTAAGACTAAATTCATGGCATGCTTTACTTCACAACAGTCCGTTTTGATGATTGTGTCTCTTTGCTATAATCAGGCTGCTATGGCAACTGAAGTCTGCCCACCACTCAGATATTATGGACTCATAACATCTGGTTGTACGTGCTTTGCTTTACAACAAAATCAGTTGCAGCACCTTAGACATTAGTGCTGGTCATGTCTATTTGTTTCCTGTTGCTTTGCATGTTCATATTTTTCCCCTTTACATGATCTGCTTTGCTTTGTGATGACCTCAGTGTTTTTGGAGGCTTCAAGCTGAGGACTGGTCAGAAGACAAGATTGCAGTTATGATGCATGATGTTATAAGCTGGCTTGCAAGTGACTCAGCCACTTGAACTGCATCCACATTGCTCTCCTAGTGCACACTTGGGTTCTGAGCTGGGTGCAGTTAGTACTGTGCGGTATGCTGGTCGAATATATTTGTTTTATATGCCAGTCACACTAATGTTAGCTCATTTGGCTGAATGGCTGGGTCAGGGATGTTTAGGCCACACTTCAGATGAAAATCATAACACAGCAGAGCCTCCATCATTATTAGAGCAAGGCGAAGGTCAAAAAGGTGAGAGGTGTTGCTTTTCCACTGTTTACAGGCTTTAACTACTGTTTGGCGCTGTTGCCATGGTAACGCTGATTGATGGCTCATGTGCAGTGGGAAAAAAAGCCCATGAATTCTGATCTTCTGATCTGAGTATCACATTAAGGTGGCCATGAATCAGATATTTTTCCGATCTAGGACCACGTATGAAAGTGCCTCAGGTTGGATTTGAAAAGATCAGATTTGTGTCCACACAGCCCTGAAAACATCAGATCTGAGTCACATTAGGGCAAAAAATCGTATGTGTGCCGCTTCAGCCTGGAAATGTGAACGTAGCCTAAGTCTGTGGTTGTTTTGATTGCTGTCCCGTGTTTGACAGAAAAGGAAACTGTCCGATAAACCCGTGGAAGCAGGCGAAGACTACACCAAGTTCAACAGTGCTGACTTCGTCCGAAAAGTGAGTGAGAACACAGATCTGAAGACGACAGGAGATTTTTGGCCTTAACTGATTCATGCTTTGCTGGGAGCTCCGTCTCTCTGTCTGTCTTTCTGTCACTCTTTCCTCCTGCCTTTTCATTGTTATGGCTTGAAGGTTACTTACTGAATTACTTTAGGATGTTAAGTTGTGTTTTTTTGTTTGTTTGTTTGTTTTTCCCTCACTAGCCGCCTAAGAAGATGACGGCAGCTCAAAAGTCTCTGGCCAAAGTGGACAAGACGGGCATGAAGAGCATGTCTGATTTCTTTAGTCCAAAAGTCAAGCAGGAAAAGAACTGAGTGAGTGAATGTGTGTATGTGTTTATTTTGTTAATAAAGTGGGAAAAAAAAGAAAATGCCAAGGTCTTTTATTTGGGTGAGTTGTTGTCTTGCATGCATAATGCTTTCCAGCTCTACTGGGACTTTTCTGTCTGCCTCAGAGGAACCACGGAATTGGCGCAACTACCTTGACTTATGGTTTTAACTTTCCCAGTCCTTGCAGTCCTTATATGGAAAAGTAAGCTGTGAATTTTTTGTTCTTGTGATGTCACAAAGCCAGAGCATCTACATATATCCATCTGTTCAGCCTACTGCAGTTTAGCTCCGTCCATTCACTCTAAAGTTTTAAACCCTGACTGCTTTTTGAATGAGGCACGATACAGAGCACAGGGCAGCCAGTCAGAGCGGAGCTCATTTACATATACCAGTCTGAAAGGGACAGTAACAAAAACAGGCTGTTTAGTTATAAGGGATAAAGAGAGGTTGGAAAGGGGTCATATAAGTTGAATCATGATACCAAAATGCAAATGTTGCAAATGTTTTTAGTCTTAGGTGCAAATGTTTTTAGTGTGTGGTAAAACAAATGGTTTTAGTCTGTTTTTCTGTGTTTCATCGTAAAAGACAGAAGGTTT
Source organism: Pygocentrus nattereri (assembly GCF_015220715.1). NCBI lineage: Eukaryota > Metazoa > Chordata > Actinopteri > Characiformes > Serrasalmidae > Pygocentrus > Pygocentrus nattereri. The sequence goes on from NC_051216.1 coordinate 45,703,620, forward strand.
CAAGAATGTCTATGTAAAGCCGGCAAGCAATTTAGTAGAAAATCACAGGGGACTGACTAATAGCACTTTTCCACTTGATAGAAGTGATAGATATGGCATTGCTATTCATCTGAATTTAGAACTGTCCATAACCATGATCGAGAACCTGTGTCTGTTTTCCGTCAAATAAGGGTTCTCATGAAAGTAGAAGTCCTGAAAAGACGATTAGCAAGGTGACTGCGTTTTACTAAGCAATGGTCCTACCGTTTTTAGTTCTACCCATATGTCCATGTTTGATTCACAGTAAGTGGAACCAAACTTAGCACAGCTGTTTGGGCACTTCAGGGACTTGGCAGTAGAAATAATGGTAAATCCAATAGAAATAGAAATTAGGAGTCTTGCCCAAGGACACTTAGTGGTTTAATGTTCTTGCTGAATGGAGAACTGAACCCTGTCCTGTTGCAGCAAACGCTGCAGTGCGACCCACCACACTATGCCAACAGCATCACAGACATGGTAGAAGAGCCCTGTTTCTCTCTGGGTTGAAAGAAAATTTGGGTTACTTTCCCAATATAGATAGAAATAGAAATGATGGCACAAGAACTATACGCTTAAAAAAGCTGGTTCTTAAGAGGTTCTTTAATTAAAAGGGTTCTATATAGAACCATGAACACTCATCATCACGCATCATGAATGGTTCTTCACATTGATGTAAAAAATGCCTGTCGAACCAAAAAAGGGTTCTGCTATTGTCTCGATTTCATGAAAGAACACTTCAAAACAGTTCTATATGGAACACATTCTCAAGCAGTCTTAAGAACATTTCACCATAATCATGTCAGTTAGTCATGCAAAGGGTTCTTTGAGTGTTCATGCTTTCAGATAGAACCCTTAAAGAACCATCTTTTTAAGAGAGTAGACCAAAAATTCATTTTGAATGTACTGAAAAAGGAGCTACTTCTTAACTTGGGTACATGGAGGCGCTTGAGTATACATAAATAACTTTGACTTCGCTTTAACGACTCTTGCATGCAGTGTTTACAGATTAACAATTTGGACAAGGCCTGTGTTCAACAGCGCTAGCATGCTTATTCAGTGGTAGTTGGGGAAAACATCTGACACCTGCCTCTTAATGTTGTGGGGCTTTCCTGGTTTAGTTTGGCAAAATATAAACCCTGTTTCCTCTTTCCTGAGAAGAAGAAACTAGCAGTGCACAGGTTCCTCTTACCAAGCTTTTATTTAAAAACAAAGTGAGATCATCTCTCACCACAACTTCATCTTTTACAAATCATACTTTGAGGTAAAACAAGCACTAACAGATTTGGTCACTCATTAAACCCGTTTTGGGGGTTAGACAAATATGGATAATCAGTTCATGTGTAAAGATTAGGCTTCTTTTTTTGCCTAAAAAGCAACCCTCAATCTACCAAAACAAGGCACTTGGTAAAGGAAAACATCAGTCCTTCATCTAGGGATATTAACGATTAACCAATTACAGTTAACCAACAAATACAAAAAAGGTTACCCAGTGATTTTAGTTGAAAAGTTATTGTGACATTAATACACAAACAGGCAAGTTTTTAATTCATTAGTGATGCACGACTTTTCTGGAGTCAACTCCACGTCTCGACTCCTTGGCTTCACGTAATTTTAACCAATGGTACCTGAGCCACTGATAAAGGGCTATAGCAGAACCATCCTAAATGTAGTTTACAGCACAGTCACAACTAGGATATCTAGCCAAATGTTACAGTGCTAAGGCAGCTACAACTGACTCTTTATAAAATGTAATGTTGCTACTGCTGAGTGGAGCCTTGAGGTATAGCCTACAAATGTAGTTATAACTGAGGTTGGGGGGAGGAACAAGCCTCCTCCTTCCAATCTAATGCCCTATAAATTCATATCCTCAGGTTTGGTTCCCATGACGAAGGGTTCTCAATCCCCACCGCCACCCTATCTCGTCCTTGTTCCTCAGACCTACATCACTCCTACTACAGCTATGAGGGGTTTGGCCTTCTAGCTACAGGGAGAAGCTGCCCAGAACTTCAGCCCAAGTTCACAGAGGTCTTGTCTCCCTTAAACAGTCTTCCTTCATACTACCACCGCCATGTTGAAGGCACAGTCTGAACTCACAAAATGTGTTTAACTAATAATTAGCCTATGTAGTTATGTAGTTCTAAAGCATTGCTGACTGCGTTGATTGTTGTTTAAACTATGCATATGATCTTATATATATATATATGTTCATTTACTTGGGCTAATACTATACGGTAAATGTTAAACTGTTTTTAGTGACTAGTTAAAGAGTAATAGCGGTCAGTTGTCAAAAATTTGCATCTCTACTCAGAACATATTTATGACTTTTTATGACTTTAATGGCATCCTGTCTGTCAGCCTTGATTTTTTTGATGATTGAGAATGTATTTTGTAATTTTCTGAAAGTTCCCAGTGGACTGCAGATCATGGGTTTACACAAGGACAAAACTGCAACGAATCCTGGTCAGTAGATCTGAACATTGGCCAGGTTTCAGTTATCTGATCCATATCCAATATCCAGAGGGCTTGAGATCAGCAGCGACAAAGGAACCTGGAAATGGCCTGAGGACCCCATTGTGCTTTTCATCCCTTGTCTCAGCACCTGATCGACTGACTGATTAATCAGACCGTTGACAGATCAGTAGACAAATCTGTAGCTGAGGTTTGTTAGCAGGCGAGAGTCCTGTTACTCGGGCTGGATAACTCTATGAACGGAAGTTCTATCTGGAACGGCTTGGTCATGCCCTGGTGGAGGCCTGAGTGTAACGTTGTTAAGAGTTGCTGAAACTGAGACTAGTTTTGCATGGATAATTGATGAAGCTGGGCCAGTGAGGGATCTCCAGGACCCCAGTATTACGTCACCAAGCTTCTATGTTCCACAACAGATGACTGCTCATTCCTGACGACTCTTACTGCTTCATTCTGAACTGAAACCATCATCCACACCCAGCACAATGAACCTGCTCTTGCAAGTAACATTTGTGGACGATCAAAATCTATCACTGCTATCACTCTACATGACCAAACACCTCCAGATGTCCATTTCTGCAACGTATTGTGCTGTAGAATCTTTTAGTCTTTACACTTTTATCAAAATCTCTTTCTCTGAGACCACATAGAAACCAAAACCTGGTTTAACCACAATAAAGGCACGTTCTGAAGAATCCCTATTGCTGATATTCATGCTTGACCTTGCCAAGTTACTGGAGAGTTCTTTTCAAATTCCACATGCTAATCTTTCTTCTTAAGCTTTGGTTTGAAGCGCAAGGTCTGGAAGGCACTCTCCACCACTTTGGGCAGGTGGATGGGGTTTCGCTGAAGACGTCTAGTGCTGCCTGTGGTCCCGCCAACCGCCTTCTTCCAAGCGCCTTGCTCCGTGCTCATGTCTGCACGCTTCAGACGAGATTCGTCCATGGATATCCGCCGAGGGTCCCGCAAAACCCAATTAGAGTGGAGATCATGTTCACAGGTACTGGTAGCCACTGGAAAGAAAGCCATGATGTGAATTAGTTACCTTTTGCTTCTGTTGTATCTCCAAAATGGTAAATTTACATGAGAAAGAAATTACCTGCTTTATTTTTAATGTAAGTCAATGGAACCAGACTCCCCCCCCCCCCCCCCCCCAAGTCATTTTTGGGATGTTTTTTTTTTGGTCCATTCCTTTTGAAATTTGCACACAATGTGAAGTGCAACAGGTATTTTCAAAATATGTTAAAAACTGTAAAAAGTCAAAAATGGAGATACAAGGTTTTGTTCCGACAGCAGCGCTTTTTAAAGACCTCTCATGTCTCTCCTGCTCAGCAATGGGCAAGTTGTATTTTGCAGTGATTGGTTTAGTAGGAACGGCTACAGTGACTGAAAAGAAATATTAATGCAATAATGGCATAACTGTGGAAACTAAAGGCAACGACCGCAACAAAAGGGCAGAATGGAGCATTTGACAGTCTTCGCTTACTTGATAACATCATGAAAATGAGAAAATTGACATATTTATTTAAAAAATGAACTTTAAGGAAGGAGGTGAAATTTCCCCATTGTGGGACAAATAAAGGTCACTTAATCTAACTTAATCATACAACTGTTGGTCATTTTCCAGCAGTGACATTACTATCTGGCTTCCTTCTGTATTTCCTCCCACCTTCAAGATACATCATCAAATGGTGGTTTTGTGAGTCTTTAAATAAAAAAATGGCCCTAAGATTATTGTGGCACCATTGATGAAGGCTAGTAAGTATATTAACAACAGATGCAGCAATGAAAAAATTCAGGGTACAAAGACATTTTAAACCTCACATTTTAGCCAAAGTAGAATGAATCAGTGTCCTCTTTCCAGTTGCCATAGGAGTCTCTGCTGCCGTCCCTGTGTCAGCAGTTCTCAAACTGGAGACGATGGCATTTGTGATTAACAAACGGGGTCTTAGAATAAAAAGGATTGAGAACCACTGGCCTAAATTTCCAGTCTAAAATATCGGCCTGTAGTTTCTCCCTGTTGGTAGGAAACTATTCATCGTGTGGCATGTGATTGGTCTAAATAATGAACTCTTACCAACAAAGTCCACGTCTGCATGGCCATCATCTATGTGTGGTTTCCTGGTGCGCTCTGGATCACAGCTCGCAATCACCGCATCAAAGAACTGTAGTGTGTCCTCTTCATTAGGAATCGGAGGAGCTGAAGGTTCTGGACTTGGATGCTTTGAGAAATTTGGAAAAAGATGTCTCTGTTACAGATGATCTTCAGCAGGGAGGTCACAAATGCCTTTTCTGTTTGTGTGATGAATCTTTTTAGGTGCTGGATAACAGGCCTCTGAAGTTATGTCATCGTTCTGTATGTGGTGTCGACACCAACTACAGAATGATGAGAGAAATCAGTGGCATCAAAAAATTGCTGCGTTAATGTTCTGAAGCTGAGCAGACATTTTTCCTCCACACATCACCAAATCCTATGAATGAGATTGTTAAGGAGATGAGATATGAATACCTGTTGTGTACTGAACTCACATCATAAGACGGACCTCACTAAAATACTCCCAAGCAAGCCAGCAGGCTTCGTCCACTGTGGTGGTGAAGTTGCTTTGTTGGTTTTAGCCCACAGCTGGTGTACATACACTGATCAGGTGTAACAGTTTGACCACCTCCTTGTTTCTACGCTCATTGTCTATTTTATCAGCTCCACTTACTGTATAGCTGCACTTTGTAGTTCTACAGTTACAGACTGTAGTCCATCTGTTTCTCTGATACTCTGTTACCCTGTTCTTCAGTGGTCAGGACCCCCATGGACCCTCACAGAGCAGGTACTGTTTGGGTGGTGGATCATTCTCAGCACTGCAGTAGCACTGACGTGGTGGTGGTGGTGCTGTGTTAGTGTGTGTTGTGCTGGTGTGAGTGGATCAGACACAGCAGTGCTGCTGGAGTTTTTAAACACTGTCCACTCACTGTCCACTCTATTAGACACTCCTACCTTGTCTGTCCACCTTGTAGATGTAAGGTCAAAGACGATAGCTCTTCTGCTGCTGCACAGTTTGTGTTGGTCATCCTCTGGTCCTTCATCAGTGGTCACAGGACGCTGTTGGCTGGATATTTTTGGTTGGTGGACTATTCTCAGTCCAGCAGTGACACTGAGGTGTTTAAAAACTCCAGCAGCACCACTGTGTCTGATCTACTTGTACCAGCACAACACACTAACACACCTCCACCATGTCAGGTTTGGAACAGGTTTTTTTACCACAAGATGTGACAGCAGTTATTTTTTTACCAAAGCTTCTAATATGACTATAACAGCGACTTCACAATGCCAACACAATGACAAAGTCCATGATATTTATGGCACTCGACTTTGACTGTTGGTGTGGGACAGGGCTATTCACCTCCAGTTCTGGAGGGCTGGTGTCCAGCACAATTCATCTCACCTCATCTGTTCATTATGCAGTGTTTGATAATCAAACTGTGCTGGACTATGACCCTCCAGGACGAGCTGAATACCTCTGGTATAGGTAGTCCTGTTACAGTCATGGAATTTTAGCTGACAATTCACTGCCATATAAGCAATTGCGCTAAACAACTCTTTCTGTTCATTGGATCAATCTATTGAAGCACAAGCCTAATGTGGCCAGATTGGCCAATATGACAGAGATACAAATTGATGACACACAGCTCAAGCTCTGGTAATTAAACATTACACTCTAAAGGTGTAATGTAAACAGATATTACTGACCATGGCCCTCTAATGATGTTATAGCCCCAGTCAGAACTTCAACTTCTCAGTAAATGTGTTCCGCTTTCTTTTATTTGCATGTATTTGTCTTAACTGATGAAAATGCACCATTTTGCTGGTTCCGACATAAAAGTGTTTGTGAAATCGAACAGCTCTGGAAAAAGTCGCCATCAGGCGGTGGTGTAATAGTAATCGTGACAGGCCTAGGTAAAGGGTTTGTCCCACTGAATGTCAGGGATGTGTAAGGTTCCTATCATAGTCTGGTTCATTCTTTCTAGGAATCATATGACATGCACTGACTCTAATATCTCTGTAAATACCTCGGGAACCCAAACAATCAAAGTAAATGAAGACTTTACCTGGACGATTCTGCGGTGTGGTGGCCGTGGTGGCTGTGGCGCAGGCTTTTTCTTGCCGGAGTCAGTATCTCGACGTTCGGCATACTTGAGGTCACTGATGCTCTTGGTGTACTGTCGTCTGAGTGCCACCAGCTCCTGGAGATACTCCAGACAGTTCTGGTTCTGGGAGTAGAGCCATACCCTGTCCTCTCGGCTATGGTAGTAGCACAGTGTTGTACTGGACTCCACACTGACTGCGCTGACGCTCCGCTTCAGGGTCAAATCCTGCCGGACGCCACTCTTCTCCCCAACCACGAGCATAGATGTACTGCGCACCAGCTTTACGGTGCAGGCATTGTGGTAGTCTTCCTGTGACCGGTGCCCATGGTTGGGGCGGAAAACGGCATTGATTTTCTTGAACATCACAGCAAGAGAAGCGACCCGGTCCTCAAGATACAATTGCTATGATACCTGTTTAAATGATTCTCCTGATCTCCATCCATTGCCTCTTTGGATGGACTTGCCATACATCAAATGTTACAGGGATTTAAGGTACCTGTAGGAGGAGGGCTTCCACGCAAATTTGAACTCCTGATTATTATCAGTTACCTTGTCCATTGTTGCTGAATTCATGCAGAGACAGAACAGCAGACAGATTTCTGTTTCGTATGTTTCTGTGGACCATTTCTGTAGCCGTAGCAACCAGGTCTGTAATTCTAACCCAGACTTTAATAATGAATCAACCCCTAACCATATTAAGCTACACAGTTAAGGAACTTGTTGCCTATAGCAGCTGATGATCAATAGGAATGAGTTTGATGTTGGTTACCGACTTTAACAAGTTCAGGAGTCCAACATTTTCCGTACTCTTAAATTTCATTCTCTATGGTTTGCCATCTCTTGCCGTTTGGAGAACAAGGAGCTTCTTTACCACCTGCCCACATCCAGCAGGTGAATGTGACACCTGAGCCTGCTCACCTGCTGCGGGCTAAAGTTTCCCCTCAAGTACTGTTTGAGAGTCACGTCTGAACACCACTGATCAAACACATAGAAATAAAAGGCGATTAAGAATGAGCCAAGCATATAATTCACATTTTCATCCCTGAAAGATGTAAGCAGAGGTTCGGTGTAAAACGGAGGGAAAAGAACCAGAATTGTTCATAGTGGTGGTGATGGGAACCAGACGTCTGAAGAGCTTAATGCTTCTAAAAGCTCCCTCACAGAAAGTCATTACATGAAGTGGTTATGAATACGCTGCCTGACGTCTGACACATTGCTTCACAATAATTTTCAGAAAGTTTCGTCCCAAATCATGTTTTTTAATCCATTCATACTGGAAGGGGACACGGAGGGCATTTTCAGACAGAATAATCCCCAAAGAAAACATATTTTTTTACCACTAGTTTACCATCTTCAACACTACATATGAAACCTAGAAGACGTCAGTTCATGTTGATGTTTTTGGACGGTAAATAAAATGGCTATATTTGTGGTGTAGACATGGTGACCCATAGTTCCCATGACCACCAATGTAAAGAAAGTCTGTACATTTCTCTAGAAATTTCACATCATGTCACATCAAACAACACTTTGTTTACATGTGGAAAGATGGATGGAATTCCCCTTCAATGAACATTCGTTGACCTTTCCAGAAAGTGCTGTTTAACTATAGTCTAATTTGCTCAGTTTATATTCTCTTAACTTGGATCTTGATGAATTCATATGACATTAATATACCTTAAGGATACATTATAAGCAAATTCTATGGGGAGGAAGACAGTAGTAGTGCAGATCTTTAATAATAATAATAATCAATAATCAAGAAGAAGAAGTAGCTTTGTTGTACTGTATAACAACTTATAGATTCAAGCCCTGTCAAAAAAGCTTATCGAGGTACAGACCAGTGAAGAAGTTAGTTCAGATTTCACTGCTTTCAGGAAGCGACACCCAGCAATTTCATAACAAAAAGGAATACAGTTTGTGTGCACGTGAGTCTATGGTCACCAGGCCAAATGCCAAGTGTCAGCCAGAGGGGTCTAAAGCCCCCAGCATTGAGCTGTGGAGCAATTCAACAGCATTCTCTGGAGTGATGGAGCTCCATCCACTACTTTTGGGATGAGTTGGAGATCCAGACCTGATCATTCAACATCAGTACCTGACCTCACCGATGCTCTTGTGGTGGAATGCAATCAAATCCTTATAGCAACATTCCAATTTCTAGTATTGTTATTTGTTTATTTATTCAACCCTTATTTAAAGCCAGATAAAGAAGTATTCAATGAGTCATATCATTTGAACAAGCAGTTATATTAAATAAAATGAATGCTCCTTTGGCTCTGAATTGGTTATCACCTAAAGGGGGGTGAATTGTTCTTCTGTAAAGCAGCAGGTGTGGCACTCGGGAGGTCTGATACTGAGCAACCTGTTTATATTCAGTGAAACTAAAATTCATGTCTTCCTCTTTCCAGATTGGCAGATGTGCTATGTTGCAAGATGTGTGTGTTTTGGGGGATTACCATTTATACCATGTCCAAATATATCCAGACAACCCTTCTTATTAGTGTATTTAAAGTCTTCCAAGGTATACTCTGACAAAACAAAACCAAACAAACAAATTTACACAATTTTCCACCTTCTGCAGATGAAATCGATCAATCGATCAAGACATGTTGAGTCCAAAATTTAGCTTCTGTAGTTTAGCACTGGACCTGCAACACTAATACAGCAAACACTACAAGCCAATAGTCACCCAAATCTTTTCTGTAAATACATCCCTAAGAACATCTCTGGGCCTGCTTCCAGATCTTCTTTAAGGTTGTGTCTACTTGTCAACAAGGTCTAGGCTGCAGTGATTTACTATGAGTGGCAGGTGTTGTGCTGGAATCTGACTCCTCTATATAGAAACAACTGAAATTGCGAACAGAATCTGTAGCCCGTGTGATGTGCATGTGCAAGAAAGGGAGTTTTGACACAACATCTGTTGTCTAGAGTGACTGCATTCAGCTACATGGTGATTTTTTAAATATTTCTATGGTTCAAAGGAAGGCATACAGTGTCTCTAACCCTGTCAACAAGTCTGTGCAACCTTAATGATGGCCTGGAAGCAGTTTAAGCAGATTTTGTGAAATTCTGGGGATTTACAGAAAAGATTTGGGTGACTATTGACTTTTATTGTTTGCTAGCAGTATTAGCCTCAGTTCTAAGCTATAGAAACATTTGGACAAAGCAAGCACATATTTTGTGACTTTTTCACGGAACCATTTCTTTAAGACATTAGAACGTTTTCTAATATTGGCACAGCACGATTTACCTCACTGAGGACACTCTCTTGCGCCCTCTATCTTCTAACAGGTGTGTTCTTGGCATAAAAGAACGTAGGCATGCTTCCCAGGAACTGGTTCTTTTTGGCTGCATTGGAAGTACAGAAATTTACCAAAGTCCAGACAGCCTTTCTAAGGAGTGATTTCAAAGTGCACCCATTGCTGATACAGACATTCAGTTTGTGTGCATGTGAGCCTGTGGTCACCAGACCCAATGCCAAGTGTCAGCCAGAGGGGTCTAAAGCCTTCAGCATTGAATGTTCAACAGCATTCTCTGAAGTGATACAGCTCCACCCAGTACTTTTGGGATGCGTGGAGATCCAGAACTGCTCATTAGTTGATGTGTTAGTGTGTGTTGCACTGGTGTGAGTGGATCCCACTGGTGCGAGTGGATCAGACACAGCAATGCTGCTGGAGTTTTTACACACTGTGTCCACTCACTGTCCACTCTATTAGACACTCTTACCTTGTCAGTCCACCTTGTAGACGTAAAAAAGTCAGAGACGACAGCTTATCTGCTGCTGCACAGTTTGTGTTGGTCATCCTCTGGTCCTTCATCAGTGGCCACAGGACGCTGCCCACAGGACGCGGTTGGCTGGATATTTTTGGTTGGTGGACGATTCTCAGTCCAGCAAAGACACTGAGGTGTTTAAAAACTCCAGCAGCACTGCTGTGTCTGACCCACTTAGACCAGCACAACACACACTAACACACTACCACCCTGTCAGTGTTACTGCGGTGCTGAGAATGACCCACCACCCAAATAGTACCTGCTCTGTGAGGGTCCATGGAGGTCCTGACCATTGAAGAACAGGGTAAAAGGAGGCTGTCATTGACATTGACACTGTCATTAAAGCAAAAGAACGCAAAACAAGAGCATTTTCACTGGTGGTCCGTGAACAAAAAATATGGTGCATATTTGCATACCACACTGTATCATAATGCTCCATACAGTTCTTTCACTTCCTCATTGAATGCGGCATTAAACCCAGGGAGACTCACACTACTTTCACTTCACCTCCCAGCGCAACAAAACAGAGCAATCGACAGCAGTTCTACACAAATCTGGAACAGAAGGTGAGTTTTAGCAGGGCTGCTATTACAAAATTTTAGGGCTGCTATTGCTCTTCTAACTACATTCTTCTAATCAGCACATTCTTGCTGGGCTGTGTTTAGATTTATTTACATTTATTTTAATATGTTATAGTTTTTTTACTTTTATTGCTGAGAAAATAAAAAAATTTTCTTGGCTGCCTAAGACTTCTGTGTGTACATACGTGCTGAGTAAAGCGATGGCCTTTTTGCTTAAAAAGAAGAAGGACGTGCTTCTTTCTTATGGGGTCAGTTAATGCATTTATTAGTTCCTTTTCACACTTTCCTGTCTGAAACTGCATTAGTTATCATAGTGTATTCCTGCCATAGTGTATTCCATAAAGTATTCCTGCAGGAATACATTGCAGCAGGGAGGCATTTTTGAATGAGAGGACTCTTTTACATTCTCATTAAGGGTTGTACCTATTTTTTTTTCCACAAAAAAGGAGCAGTATTTTCAGAGATAAGCAAGGTCTACATAAAAAGCAGGCTGCTGATGTTGCTGCTTCAGCACTGGATGGGTGGGTGAAGAGAATTTGAAGAAGATCAGAATCTGAATTTGAAGCCCAGATCATCCAATAGGTTTTCTGGGTGCATACACAGGGGCCTGACCCAGTAGGGGGCCCTCATGAGCAATTATGTGAAAATCTAAACAGCTGTTTTTTACTTATGAGAACTTTACTAGTGGCACAGTGGAACATATGAAATAATGTATCATGCCATAATACTGATACTCTCCACGTCTTTCCTAAACTTCATTTTCTCCTCCAGTCACTGCTTAGCAAACGTTCACTATTTGTAGACTGATCTAGTTAAGGATGTCCATTTTCAAAGCCAAAAGTCACCTGAGTTAAAGAAGAAAGTTGATTTGTCCTTGTTGGCAGTGATCTGCAAACTGTCATCAAAGGTAAGATATAAATGATATAGAAAAATCCCTGCTATGGCAGTATGCTTTGGCTAGGATTCGTAAGAGTTTGGGTTTATAAGTTTGCTGCTTTTTTCTGTCTTTATATGCACTCCAGAGCAAAAAAAAAAAAAAAGATCAGAGTAAGGTCTAGAAATGAATTCAAATTAAGACATCCGATTATGGGAGCCGGGTTTTAGCTTAGTTATCGGATTTCCCAGAGAATGTATACTTGTCAGCACATGTTCGAAAACAGACTGCAGTACTGGAAATAAGCAAGCAGCATTTAACACAGCACCCGTGAGATGGCAACAAAACATTGTTGGAGCGAAAGATTTCAAAATATTCATCTTTGAGATGACGTGTGTCCATATTTTCAGGTAAAGTGGCACGATGCTAAAAAAAACGACTGCGGCATTAATTATGAGTTTTACATTATGTTTACGTCACATCTTATTCTGTGAGTTTATTGGCCGGTTTCAAAGCAGAAATCCAATTATTGCCTGACTCATGTAGACACAGAGTTTTCCCATTGTCTGATTACTCAAGTGCATGTAAACATCTTGATCGGATTACTCACAAAATCTGTTTCTTTGCAGTTATTGAATTATTAAGCGCATGTAAACACACTCAATAACTGTTCTTTCTCTAAGTTTTTCTGCCAGTTTAGTCTCAATTAATTGTTGGGTTATATTAACCTGTGTTATCATTAATGTGTGTAATCTTGCTATTGTTTTGTCTTGGTTGGAAAAAATGTGTCTTTATAGCTACAACATGCCTAACACCACAGTTAGTATAATGCCATTTGGGTGCTGTGTAGCCTGTTGTGCTATGTCACTGACCACCTAAAAAAGGTGGCCAGGTAGGGGCCCACCAAACATTTCTGCTCTGGGACCAATAACTTGATGACTTGATGACACATAGGAACACTGACCTGGTCATGTTCAGCATTGGACAGTTAACATTAACTGACTTCATTTGGTAAATTGCCATGAGGTTCTTAACTTACCCTCGTCAAGCAGGTAATTCTGGAAGAAAAGCTTCTTGACCTCGTCAAACTTTCTTGTCTCTGTAAAAGAAAAATACTCCACCAAATGAATGTATTTTTGTGAAAAAAGCAGCACTTTCCCCATGTTCTCATTCGAAAATGTCACCATTGCTCTGATGTTTTTCCTACTTTGACTTGACTGCATCAAATATGAAAGTGTGAAAAAACATGAGGTTGGAGTTCAGGAGGACGTGAAAGACCCTCACAGAAATAAATGAAAAACTATTTTTTTCATGTTCAATTGGTGTGCAGAGTGTTCAAAAACAGCCCAAACTAGCTTTTCCTCGACTGGTCCCCAGAAAGGAATTGTCCTTGATATCGATTGGTACGACATATGGCACGTTTTTTGTGGACACTCAGCAGAAAAGTTGATTTTCAACTTAAACACATGGTTTAAAACGCAAAGTGTAGGTTAAAGGAGTGCTTTTACAGTGTGTATTGCTCCATAGATAACACTGAAAAAGGTGCTTGAGAGGGTTTGAGGAGTACCGCATCTCATGCTTAAGAAGAGGGTGAGTTCTTAGACAGCGGGTTAAATGCTTTTGGTTACAGCAGGTAAACATGAGACAGCATCTGAGACTGATTCACTGATAAGGTGAATGCTATTGATGATGTATGGTGCTCTTTTATGAGCAGAAAAGTTGATGATTTCTCAATATAAACACTGTTCAAAGCACACTCTGAGTGGATCTGCGTATTAGCACCTTTGCAATAGTGTTTGTCATTTAAGCAGCTGGTCACAGTGAACGAGTCAAAAAAAAGAACTTTTTCTTTATTTGTCGTCTTCTACAGGTGCCGATTAAGGATGCTGTGTGAAAGCAGTCTCTGGTGCATGACACTTTGCACGGACTCTGACCATGCGAGTCCGTCTGCATGCTGCCCAGCAGCACCTCTGAAATCTCCTCGGTTGACTTCTTCCCATTCGGCCCAAATGGTCCCACCAGTGCGTTCATCTTTAGAGAAGCAGCGTAGCAGCTCCTCTAGAGACTCCCAGTCCAAGCAGGACGACTACCAGCCTCCTTTTGCAGCAGCCCCCCTGGAATCCCGACATCTTTCTCCAGGTGTCGGCATCCCTGGGAGAGAGGAGTCTTCTGGGGCTGAAGCCTTTCTGGTGCCTTCCAGCTGCCACAGCATCTGCCAACACTACAGTGACCTGCACATAGCTGGGGAACAGGTGATGCCTCTCAGTCCCAGTGCAGGAGATCCAGTGGGCAGCTACTTGCAGGACCTCCACCCAGGACCTTTCCTAGTATCTGGAGATGTTCCTCCTCCCTCCTTGCTTCCTCCTCCCCAGGTCCCTGAATCCAGGACCTCCAGATGGAGGGAGGGCAGTGGGCGCGAGCGTCCCTCTCTGCTGCAGGATGGTCGGCCACTTTCCAACTCCCAGCTGAACAGCTACCTGGAACAGAAGCTGCTGGAGTTGTACAAAGAGTACCTGACTGAGGGCCCCGCTGGGCCGAGGCCCCTCATGGCCTCTGAACTTCTGCAGAGCAGCCTAGAACAAATCACTCTGCAGTTGACCCGAGAGCAGAAGCTGGAGGCGGCACGGGCGAAAGACATGCTGCTAAGCTTCCTGTTGAGAGCTACAAGCAGCCAGCAGTCCAGCCAGATCAGCACCCCACTGCTTCAGATCTCCACCCAGACAAAGTGAGGAGGGAGGAGGGCAAAACAGGAAGAAGAATGGTAGGAGGTGGGAGGCAGTGAGAGAGAAGTAATAAGATATATCATATAGTGGGACAAGAGGAGTGTGAACTTTGTTTGGACCTTCTTTAAGTAACCTTGCATGTATCATCTTGGTAAGATTTAGAATTTGAAATCAATTAGAATTTCCTGTACTACTCGATATGAGTGCAGAGTTTGAACAAGACATGAAATACAGTAGGACTCGAGGCACCTCCAATCGACTCTTTGGATCTCAAATCAAGATTCCTGAGGTCTTGGCGTCACAACTTGATGCGGAAAGATGCAGGAAAAGGACACAGTCAAAAATAAAACAAATTTAGTGAGTTTTTTGTTTTTAAACTTCCCAGGATCCATTGTGAAATGAAAAGGCCATTTTTTCACTACTGAAACTAGCATCAGTACTGCCACAATGAGTTCACAAACAGTGGTACACAGGGACGCTCCGATTCCCACTGGGAATTTCTTACACTGCCATCAATCACAAATCATGATAAGACAATCATTTTGGTCAAGTTCTTGACTGCTTTAGATCATATTTAGACCAGTTTGTTAGTGCAAATGGGGAAATTTCAGAACCTAAAAGAGTGGTGTTTCCCAAGGTTCTATTTTAGGTCCCTTACTATTCTCACTTTGTTTACAGCCAATAAGATGTCATTTGCAAACAATGTTCCCTTTTGTTTTTATGCTGATGGTACAGTTATACATAATAGCTCTGCCACATACATTGACACAGTTACACAAAGGGAAATATATGGTTAAAAACATAAAAGTCTGGATGACCAGGAACTTCCTTCTTCTAAATTGTAATAACTCCACATTGACTTCAAGGTCTTGCATAAGACCTTCAAAGTCCTTAAGACATTCAAAGTCCTTAATGCCCTTTGCTGTTATGGCCCATCTAGACTAATTTGCTCAACTGAAGCTTACTGCAGATCCCTAGAACCAACTGCAACTCTGTTGGTCGAAGAAGTTTTTATTGAGCTCTTAAACTCTAGAACATTCCAGAGCATATGCAGATTGCAAATATGGGTGTTTTTAATGCAGATTAAAAACACATTTGTTCAGGCTAGTTTTGTTCATGCCTAGTTTTTCGATCTCTTATTAATCTGTAATTTGGAATTGTGCTGTCCATCAGTTCATACTTGTTCATATAAACCATGTTTCAGATTTCAATGTTCTGCTTATCATACTGTGTAAAGCTTGAACAAAACATGAATTAAATTATATCCAGTAATGGTTTACTAATTTAACATTTAAGTAATATGTAATTTTTACTTGATATTTCAATACGTACTGAATTTTCCATGAAAATTAAGTAGCAAAACAAAATACATTAAACATGAAAATTAATGATATCAATTAAACACATTTGAATTATTCCCACTTTAATCAGTTATAAACATTGCTACATGTCTTTAACTTTGCTTGTAATATACACACTGTTTTTGTGGAAATTATTTATGACCATAAAGCAGGTCACTGTTCGACACCACTTTCAATAAATATACCTTTAAAAGGGGGTTCTTCAAAGATTCTTTAATAAAGGCAACGGTTACATATGAAATCAGGACAACTTAAAGAACCATTTGAATGTTTTAATGGTTCTCTACAATGAAGAAACTGTTGTATTTAAAGAACCTTTCAAAAAGGTTCTATATAGCACAAAAAAGTGTTACACTATTTTTACAAATCAAAGAACATTTTTGAAACAATATAAAACCCTTTTTCTAAAACTTTCACTGCTTGGCTAGCTGTTCTATGGGGTTGAGGTCAGGACTCTGTGCAGGCCAGTCAAGTTCTTCCACACCAAACTGGCTCAGCCGTGTCTTTATGGACCTGCTTTGTGCACTGGTGCGCAGTCATGTTGGAACAGGAAGGGGCCGTCCCCAAACTGTTCCCACAAAGTTGGGAGCATGAAATTGTCCAATATCTCTTGGTGCTGAAGCTTTAAGAGTTCCTTTCACTGGAACTGAGGGGCCGAGCCCAACTCCTGAAAAACAACCCCACCATAATCCTTCCTCCACCAAACTTTACACGGCACAATGCAGTCAGACAAGTACCGTCTTGTGTCCATCAGAACCTCACCCGTCCTTGCTTGTGAACGACTGAGCCTTTCAGGGATGCTCCCTTTATACCCAATCATGACTCTCGCCTGTTTCCAATTAACCTGTTCACCTATGGAATGTTCCAAACAGGTGTTTTTTGAGCATTCCTCAACTTTCCCAGTCTTTTGTTGCCCCTGTCCCAACTTCTTTGGAACATGTTGCAGGCATCAAATTCAAAATGAGTGAATATTTGCAAAAAACAATAAAGTTTATCCGTTTGAAAATTAAATATCTCGTCTTTGTAGTGAATTCAATTGAATATAGGTTGAAAAGGATTTGCAAACCATCGTATTCAGTTTTTATTTGTTTTACACAACGTCCCAACTTCATTGGAATTGGGGTTGTACAAACAAACAGAATAAAACTAATTCCATCTCCCTGACTGTCGAGCTCTCCTGCTACCCACTTCAGACCAGTTGCCCATGCCCCAGCTACCGCCACCTGCCTTGGACCAGCTGCTTGGAAAACTACATTGAAGTTTTCATGGACTCCTAGCTATCACTACAACTAATACTGCTGTTGTTAATATTAGTAGTATAATAACTCTGTAGGTAGTCTGACCAGAGGAGGATGGGTACCCCCTTGTGAGCCTTGGTTCCTCCCAAGGTTTCTTCCTCAGCTCTGAGGAAGGTTCTCCTTGCCATCGTTGCCCCTGGCTTGCTCACCTGGGGTTTTTACATTCATGTTAAAACTTCGTCTTTACTGGAATTCAGTGAAGCTGCTTTGCGACATTATCAGTTGTAAAAAGCGCTACAAATAAATTTGATTTGATTTGATTTTGGGAGGTGTCTACCCTGTCCCCTAGTTTTACACATGTGAAACTGATACTTACATTCATTTGTATTTCTTTCATATTCATGTGACACAGAGATTTAGTTTTATCATGAGTTTAATTAGCATTAGCTTATTAGCAGGAAGGGAGGCCGCATCCCTCTAGGCCACATGGTGAGCAGTTAGATCCCACTGTTTTGAAGTGTCCCAAACTCTGGAAATCTGTGTTGAGCATTAAGAGTCACTCCTGAAGCACATATATTCTGCAGTTGACTAAACATTGCTGTAGGCTGATTAAATTATAGGGCAGTTGTGGGCTGGAGGTTAAGGAACCAGCCCTGTGACCGGAAGGTTACTGGTTTGATCCCCTCAGCCGACAGTTCCCGAATCCCGAATTGCTCCCTGGGCACTGTGGATTCAGACGGTGCTACTTTAGTGTAGTTTCCATCCATCCATCCATTATCTAAGCCGCTTCTCCATCTGGGTCGCGGGGGGGTGCTGGAGCCTATCCCAGCAGTCTTCGGGCGGAAGGCAGGATACACCCTGGACAGGTCGCCAGTCCATCGCAGGGCATAGTGTAGTTTCCATTAGTGTTTAAAATACAGATAAATCTTCTACAAACGTGTTAAAGCAACTCAATAAGATTTCTCACATAATCTCAGCTCAACTGCAGTAGCTGAACAGGTCTTATAGCTGCAGTGATCATTTCAGCATTTCTCATTTCTCATTTCTGAGCCGATTCACTGATACACTAAACTGCACTGCGGTGAGTTTCACAGGGCTGATATCACTGGTATATACCAGTGGAAAAACTCTCTCAGTGAATGTGTGTGTGAAAGTGTGTAAGTGTGTGTTAGTGAGAGGATCAGAGAATGAGACTTTTCCTCTGTCCCAGTCCAGCTGAACTCTGACCCTCTGCAGTTTCCGACCTACTGAGAGGCGAGTGTCTGGCTGTGGTGAAGATAAGGCTTTATAGTTACCATTAATATAATACACACACCACACTCCACTGCTGGAGAATATAACCCCCTTCTTCTGAGCAGATTCTGTCATTACACCCAGTAACCAAACTGTATTGTCTCCAACTTCAACATCCCAGCAGTGAGTTCCTGAGTTGAAGCCCTCAGAGCCCAGAACACATCTACTTAAATCAAATCTCTCTGGATTATCAGGAAGCTGCTGTTCCTCATCAGCGAATATCACACTGGTCAGATCATCAGACAGGATGAGTTTACGATGGGCAGTGTTGGGGTCCAGAGTTACAGGAGCTGAAGAAAAATACACACATGGAATTTACACAGAAATAAAATATATTTAATAAATTTTTGTCACACACTGTAAAATATTACAGTAGCCTAATTTACTGCAGCAGAGCTGTAATACTGTAATATTTGCTTACAGTAATGATCTATTCTCCTGTAGTTTTAAATGCAGTACAAGACTGTATATTTACAAGACTCCATACTGACAGCAGTTTATTACTGTAATCATCAAAATCCTCTTTTCTGAATATTATTTATGTGCACATAAAATAAATTCCAGTTAAATTGCTTCTCTAATACTTCAGAAAGCTGAACTCAGTGAACTGGATCATTTTACAGTGATTACTACTTTATTTTGGTCTCTGAGCTTTTAGTCAATGAAGCAGAATTTTTAATTGTCCTGTTTAAATCACTCAATTAATTTGGAGAGCTGAGACTTGATTTCTGAGCTTTGTTACCTTTTTCACTGCGCATGGGTTCACAAGTCTAAACTGCTTCATTTGTGTTACATTCTTGTTGAAATTATTTTAAACAATATTTCTCTTTTCCTTGTTTCATTGTAGCAATATTTTTAAGAGAATGAAATCTGATGGGTTTTCTGTGAGAGTTGTTATTGTATTGTGGCCAATAAAAATCCTGACACTCTCCACATCATTTCTGACCTGTGAGGTCGTCCTGCCTTATTTTCATTTCTGAGCTATCAAACACTGATTAACATCCGTTGTTATAGCAGGTCCTGACAGAGTAGAAGTAGAAGGCAGAAGTAGAAAGCGTCATAAAAACACATTTAAAGGCCTTTTTTATAATTTGCACATTGGCCCTGTTTGTGACTTTTTCCATTATTTCAAAAATGTGTCAGTAGATGGCGGCGTCGAGCTCTCAGACTTCACTTTCTGTAATTTTTGTCGTTTGTTCAGCACATCAAGCACCACGTTGTGTTTTAATGTGGTATCAAACCTGTAGTTGAGAGGTTCTTAGACACTGTTAGACACTGAAGAGTGAATGGTGACTCTACTGTGAGTGGGAGGATAGGGGGTCCTTAGAGTATCAACACTGAGGGGCCAGTGCGGGTCTTAATCCGACCTTGACCAAGTCAGTATTTACTCTCAGCATCAGTAAATCAGAGTAGATGCTTCATTATAATGATATTCTGCTATCAGGCCAGTCACTTTATAATGGCTGCACAGGATTTGTGACGGTGTGAAACTTCAGTGGATCGGCCCAAAATATATAAGAAAATTAAAACAATGAAGTAAATAAATAAAGAATTAACGCTAGAGAACGTGAGACTCACTGAACTGAACGAGTTCCTTCATCTTCTCCCAGACCGTGAACTTCAGGTTGGCCAGGTGTTTCCCCTCATGGAGCAGCGCTCCTGAAAGGCTCTCTGGATCCTGCAGTGTGACCTGAGCTCTGGAAGAACATTCAGGACTCAGCGCTGCTGTAGCTTTGAGTTCAGAACCACAGAAACAATAGCACTCACCTTTTCACTGTGGCCTTGTAGTTCTGTAAAACAATCAGAGTGATATTAATGACTGTGATCATTCATTCATCCATTTATTTATTTTACAACAGAAATCGTCACTTTCATGCAGTATAAATACCAGTTATATGTATGAACCCCACTAAAATGATGCATAAATGTGTTTCTAATTTTGTCTGCTGGGATGCTTCTTGTCTAATTCATGAAAAATCACACACACACCTGTTTTCATGCTTTACTGAATTCAGCTCTGCAGAGATCATTGGAAAAAGTCCAGTGAATTCTGCAGCACCTCTTCAGTAATTTCCATTCTCCCCAAAACATCCCAGTCCATCACCTCCAGAGTACGAGCAGACGTTCTCACATCAACTTTCACTTTCATAAATATTGATCTTTATGTAGATACTCAGCATTAATTTTGTGCTTACATATGATCCCAGAACTAAAGCTGTACGAAGTAATCAAATTTGTAACGCCTACATTTTACTTTCCCAACTCAGAATTATGAACGAAAGGAATATGAAAATGTCCAAATCAGCCTGCTTGTGTGAGATCGGCCCATTCATGCCATTATCATATATTATGATTATTTAAAGCAAAGGCAATAATTGAGATAATAATGAGCTAAATATACAAAATCTCCATTTATAGGGTGTTTTCTATTGAGAGGAGTCTGTCCCAAACTCTAACCCCTGAATTTCAACTTGTGAAAATAATACTTAGTGTTTCTTTTAAGTTCTACACCTGTCAATATTCAGAAAATGCTGTTCCATGTTTTCACATCACTACCGAAACACAGAGGTTTAGTCAGTAGGTGGACCCGTATTGCAGCCTCACTCCTGCATTTTAGAGCAGAAAGCGAGACGGCACCCCTTTATGGCCACACGGTGAGCAGTTAGATCCCGTTGTTTTGCAGTGAATGTGTCCCAAAATCTAAAAATCAGTGTGTAATATTAAGAATCTCCACTTCTGAAAGGTACACTCTATTGCCAAAAGTATTCACTCGTTTGCCTTCACACACATATGAACTTCAGTGACGTCCCATTCTTAATCCATAGGGTTTAATATGATGTCGGCCCACCCTTTGCAGCTATAACAGCTTCAACTCTTCTGGGAGGGCTTTCCACAAGTGTTAGGAATGTGTTTATGGGAATTTCTGACCATTCTTCCAGAAGCGCATTTGTGAGGTCAGACACTGATGTTGGACGGGAAGGCCTGGCTCACAGTCTCCACTCTAATTCATCCCAAAGGTGTTCTGTTGGGTTGAGGTCAGGACTCTGTGCAGGCCAGTCAAGTTCTTCCACACCAAACTCGCTCATCCACGTCTTTATGGACCTGCTTTGTTCACTGGTGCGCAGTCATGTTGGAACAGCAAGGGACCATCCCCAAACTGTTCCCACAAAGTTGAGAGCATGAAACTGTCTAAAGTCTCTTGGTGCTGAAGCTTTAAGAGTTCCTTTCACTGGAACTAAGGGGCCGAGCCCAACTCCTGAAAAACAACCCCACACCATGATCCCCCTCCACCAAACTTTACACTTGGCACAATGCAGTCAGACAAGTACCGTTCTCCTGGCAACCGCCAAACCCAGACTCGTCCATTGGATTGCCAGATGGAGAAGCGTGATTGGTCACTCCAGAGAACATGTCTCCACTGCTCTAGAGTCCAGTGGTGGCGCTTTACACCACTGCATTCCACGCTTTGCATTGCGCTTGGTGATGTAAGGCTTGGATGCAGCTGCTCGGCCATGGAAACCCATTCCATGAAGCTCTCTACGTTGTTCTTGAGCTGATCTGAAGGCCACATGAAGTTTGGAGGTCTGTGGTGATTGACTCTGCAGAAAGTTGGTGACCTCTGCGCACTATGCCCCTCAGCATCCGCTGACCCCGCTCTGTCATTTTACGTGGCCGACCACTTCGTGGCTGAGTTGCTGTCGTTCCCAATCGCTTCCACTTTGTTATAATCCCACTGACAGTGGACTGTGGAATATTTAGTAGTGAGGAAATTTCATGACTGGACTTGCTGCACAGGTGGCGTCCGATCACGGTACCACGCTGGAATTCACTGAGCTCCTGAGAGCGACCCATTCTTTCACTAATGTCTGTAGAAGCAGTCTGCAGGCCTAGGGGCTCGGCTTTATACACCTGTGGCAATGGAAGTGACTGGAACACCTGAATTCAGTGATTTGGATGGGGGAGTGAACACTTTTGGCAATACAGTGTATATTGGAAACTTTTTTGTGTTTTAATGGAAATAATTATTTAGGTTTGATGTGTACAGAACTGTTCAAAGCTGTGTTGTCTAGTAACATACTGGCTGGTGTTTTTGAGTTCTGTTCAAAATTTGCTAAAATTGTCTCTGTTGAAACAGTCACTACATTTGATAAAGTTTTATGTTGTGATAGTGATAGTGACAAAATTGTCAATGATTTGTTTTAATAAAATTAATATAATTAAGGTATAAGGTCACTCAAAGCAAAAGGATTTTAGTCTAAAGGCCAAATCAGTTAAATCCAAAATTAACCTAAACCAATTTGGTTGAAAGATCCAGTAAATTTCCTAACCACTGATTGGAGGCCTAAGCAATTTAAGTAGAGTTTGGAATTGGTCAGTTATTGTTGATAAAAGCAGAGGCGATCATGAATTAGTAACATAAGACACAGATGTGATTCACAGACCCTCAAAACATGGCCCCATATGCAAGTGCACACCCTGAATACCCAGATGCTCCGACACTGACCTACGTTATTTAACATCAGTAACAAAGCAGCAGGTCAGGAGGGAAAGCAGTCTGAGTGTGGGTGATATTAATGTTATGATTTTAGGAAAATTCCACATTTTTAATAGAGTTTTATACATTTAACTGGTTCGCAAGATTTTATTCAGTTTTCATTCCGTTCCTTGTACAGTTTGTAACACTGACTGAATCATCCTCACCTGTAAGAATGAAGCATCTTCAGCTCTCATCTCCTCTTCTACGGCTCTGACTGTGTCTGAAAGTGCTGATATCTCTCTGCTCATCTTCTCAATCTTCTCCTTCATCCTCTGACTCTTGTTCTCCTCTTCCTCCCTCAGTGCTGATATCCTGGCTGCCTCTTCATCTCGTAGAAACTGGTGAAGCTTCTCAAACTCCTCCTTAATCTGTCTCTCTGTTTGTTGGGCCCGAGTCTGGAAGGAAGCAGCAGATCAAATCAAATACGAATGATTATGTGAAGATGTGGGTTCAGAATCATGATCTCAGATTTTGTCATTCTAACCTTTATATGTTCTGCAGTCCGATCCAAATTCAGTTTAAACTTTGTAAAGGTCTTTAGTTTCTCCTTCAGGGGCTTCAGTGCAGTTTTGAGCTCCTCCTGAAACAAAGCCAGATGCAAAAACTGGTGCAACTGTTTCTCAAAATGTGAATCTACTTGAGAATCAGCTCCCAGATTTAGTAAAGCACTGAAAAATCGGTTTTATTTTCAGCTTGAAATTTAGTGAACTTCTGACAGTGTGTTTGTAGCCTACCTTGTAGTCCACTGCTGCTTCCTGAAGGGGGAGGAATTTGTGGTTGGAGTGTTTTTTAGAGTCCCGACACACCAAACACACAGGCTGTAGATCATCCAGACAGAAGAGTTGACGTTTCTCACTGTGCAAACCACAGATGTTTTCAGACCCTGCTGGACCTCTCTGACTTCTCTCCTTTATGAAGCTCTCACACAGGTTCTTTAAAGCCAGGTTTATAGGAGGCTGATCAGTTGAAGATCTCCTCCTACAAATTATACATTCTCTGGATCCTTTGTTTTTCCAGAATGACTGCAGACAGTCTTTACACACACTGTGGCTGCAGCGCAGAATAACAGGATCCTTGAAGATCTCGCAGCACACAGGACAGGACAGATCCTCCTCTGAGAGAGATTTAGAAGCCATTTTCTCTTCCTGCTGTTCCTTCCAGTGAGAATGCTCAGACTTTCACTTTCAGTTCTGTGAAACTCTCAGTCTCTGATTTCAGGTTTGATTCAGTTAAACAGGCGGCTGTAGATCCAGTTAGTGATCTGTTCCCTTCAGAGAGACTCTCCAGTTCCAGAATTCTCCATAAACCCACCAACAAAAGGAGATTTAGCAGAAAACAACAGCACAGCCTGGAGAGCTCTGCAGACGCCTCACACTCAGCACCTCCTCAATAGGAGGAGTTTCAGTGGGAGGGTTTTTTTTTTTTTTTTAATTCCCAGGCCAGCATTCCTTGGCCACACCACCCCCTTTTCCAGGGGACATATTATTTTGTTATTAAAGTCACAGTTCATCATTTATCAATGATCATATAGATATCAGGTGATGTGGCACCACAACCACACCAAGTGGCAGGAGTTTTAAAGAAAAAAGGCTAGAATTTTCACCAGATGGAGCAGAAAACATTAAAGAATTATTTAATAGATTGTCACCAATTTTTAATTCTGTTGCATTCAGTGATCAATTTACAAACCAATTTATTATAGGCAATGTTTATTTCCATCTCAGTCAGTGACCAGTGTCGTAGTTTTTCTTCTTAAGCAGCAATGCTGTAAATGAGTTCTCCCCAAAACACTGACAAATTGATTAACCGACATGAAAGCAGTTCAATAATTTATTCAACAGTCATCACTTCTACACTGTGACTTCTTACAGTAATCTTTATTTATGTTGCATTATTACTGCTCACTCACTTTAGCCATCAGCATCCTGGAGTATTCTTGATTGCGTTATCTTTGTTTTAACCTGATTATATGGGAAAAGTACAAACAGTCATTTTTGAACAAAAAACTATCAGGCATGTCTTATCAGACATCTGCAGTACTTCTCTGAGCCAGTCAATTGTCCCAGAGTGCTTCAAAATGACTACTATCATCCCTGTACCTGTAGCCTTGTAAGTGCTACAAGTGGTCAGTAGTCAAACACATAAAGAGCTGTCTTCCTTTCACACTGGATCCATTTTGGTCTGCGCATTGCCTTAACCCAGCTACAGAGGATGCTCTACTGACCCACATGGAGGGAAAAGATAACTGTGAGAATGCTGTGAATTGGCTTCAGGTAAGCATTCAGCACAACCAACCTACTGAAAAGCTGAGTTTGTGGGCCTGAACACCCTCAACACCACCGCAAGACCCTACAGCAGATTGTGAGGACAGTTCAGATCACTGGGGTCTCTGTCCACCAAAGACACAAGTGCTGCATCCACAAAGCCAACAGTATTGTGGATGACCCCTCACACCCCTCCCATGGATTCTTCACCCTTTTGCCATTTGGCAGAAGATACAAGTCAAATTACTGAAAGCATCAGTGACTTCAGTTTGAAATCCATTTGTTTGGTTCACTCCTCCATTGCAAACTCATGCAGTCCCAACTTCCTCAAATTGCTCAGTCCACTGTGATCCATGGTAAATGCAAGGCCCAAGCATGGTAAAAGAAGATAAACTGAGTGAGAACATTTTTTTTCTGTAAATACAAATAAATAAAGCCCAATCCGGCAAATGTCTGACCTAGTAGTATTTACAAGAACCACCAGCTCAGTTTACGACAACATGAACTCAATTTGCATGACATATCAGGTCTCAAAGTACATACACTAAGAACTTCAAAGTTCCTCAGTACAAGGTTTTTTTCACCAGGAAAGAAAACATAACATATTTCCTCGTCCCCACAATACATTCATATCTTCTTACATATATGTTACACAAGGAAAAAGTATTAATGCCCCCTAGTGGGCAGTGCATCAAATTAACAAGCATATAGATATGACCCTGCAATGAACTGGCGACCTGCCCAGGGTGTATCCTGCCTCCTGCCCAATCACCGCTGGGATAGGCTCCAGCATCCCCTGCGACCCAGAAGGATAAGTTGTTTCAGAAGATGTGAATATGAAGAATATGAATTTCTTCTAAAATATTACACTTGCATGACCTTTTTACACTCTAAGCAATACAAATGTGCAGTTTGCAGCGTTACATTTTTGTGGTTTGCATTAACATAGCAGACAAAGCTTCGGTAAATGTGTTTACACAACAAAAACTGCAATGCTTCAAATAATCTCAGCTCAACTGCAGTAACTGAACAGGTCTTATAACTGTAGTGTTCATTTCAGGATTAATCAGTATTTCAGTGCTGATCCACACAAAGACTGAATGAACTAACTGAGCCGATTCACTGATACACTAAACTGCACTGGTGTGATTTTGACAGGGCTGACTGCACTGGTACTGAACAGTGGGAAAACTCTCTCAGTGAACGTGTGTGTGAAAGTGTGTAAGTGTGTGTTAGTGAGAGGATCAGAAAATGAGAGTTCTCCTTTGTCCCAGTCCAGCTGCACTCTGACTCTCTGGAGTTCCTGTCCTACCGAGAGCAGGGTAGCTGGTTGCGGTGTAGAACGAGCTTTAAATTTACCACTGTTGTACCACACAATCCAAACTCCACTCCTGAAGAATATACTTCCCTTCTTCTGAGCAGACTCTGTCATCACACCCACAAACCAGACTGTATTGTCTCCAACTTCAACCTCCCAGCAGTGAGTTCCTGAGTTGAAGCCCTCAGAGCCCAGAACACATAAAGAAGAATCAAATCTCTCTGGATTATGAGGAAGCTGCTGGACCTCAGTGATTCTCACACTGGTCAGATCATCAGACAGAATGAGTTTAGGATGAGCAGTGTTGGGGTCCAGAGTTACAGGAGCTGAAGAAAAAAAAACACATACATACATACATACGTACGTATGTATATTTCATGATAGAAATCATATATCAGATTGTTTAATTAATGAAATCTGTAGTTATATGCTTGTTTTAACTGGTTTATGTCAGTCGTGTGTCTGAAAAAATATGTGGGCTAGTTACACACACACACACACACACACACACACACACACACACACACACACACACACACACACACACACACACACAGACACACACACACACACACATTATATATATATGAGAATAGCAAAGAAAGAATGCAAACTAGAGAAAATGAGACTCACTAAACTGAACGAGTTCCTTCATCTTCTCCCAGACCGTGAACTTCAGGTTGGCCAGGTGTTTCCCCACATTGAGCAGCATTCCTGAAAGGCTCTCTGGATCCTGCAGTGTGACCTGAGCTCTGGAAGAACATTCAGGACTCAGTGTTGCTGAAGCTTTAAGATCAGAACCATAGAAAAGACAGAGAGACAGGAGACAATAACACTCACCTTTTCAATGTGGCCTTGTAGTTCTGAAAAAAACAATGAGTGATATCAGTAAATGTCATCTTCATTTATGTAGCTGTGTTTTACAATAAAAGCAGTGCTTTCACATTGTAGAAATACCAGGGATTCACAGTTCAAGCTGGTTGATTTGAGTCTGTTTTCATCTATGTATATCAGCTTAATATGTAATGTGTTAGTGCTGGGTCCCCTAACTGTAATACCCCAAATCCCCTCATCTGGCAACATGATAAAGATGTATGAAGCAATTGAATATGGCAAACCTTAACCCTGTGTATGTCAAGTTCATTTTCAGGCTTCTGATTTGAGCATGTAGATGGTCAGTCAGGAAAGCTATGGCTCCTGCTAATCAAATTAAATTAAATTAAAATGGCTCATAGCGCTCACAAAAATGCTTCTTCTAAAACTAGTACCCAAGGTGCTCATCCAGCAATGGCGACAAAGGAAGCCACAAATCAGTAGGATAACTTATGTACTGGCCTTAAACAGCTTCCAGAAAATCTTGAAAATCTACTTTCTACTTTCTGGTCTTGACGGTAACTTGGCTGTTGGATGCGGCCTTGAAACCGGTGATGGAATCCCTAGAACTGTGACGGGGGCAAGGAGGCGGACGGACGTACTGAGATAAGCGAGATTTATTAAGGGCAAATCCAAAATCAGGGTCAATGAGCCAACATGGATAGATCGGGGACCAGACATGACAAACCAGAATCAAACAAACAACACCAGTACAACCAACACGGCATATAACACCAACAACACAGACAGAGATTCAAACAAAGACCAGTAACCAGACCGGGGAAAACACAGGGCTTAAATACATAAGGGTAACAAGGGACAGGTGCAAACACAGGTGGAGACAATCAGGGGTGGAGTCATGAAACAAGGGGGCAGGACTAGAAAACCAAAACAAATGCACAGGGACAGGACTGGGAGGGGCCAATTGTGACAAGAATCTATCAGGCAGGCTAATAATTTGCACTCCAGAAGCATCAAAGCCTTAGAACTCAACTTATTTGACTACATTGACATAATTATTCCACTCAACTTCAACTGTGAGGATCTCTACACTAAAACTGCAGTACTAAGGGTCAAGCTGGACGATTAGGAGAATTGTTTTGAGGGTGACTGGCATGCTAGAGAAAGACAGAAGGCTCTAAACCAGTTTATGACTGAGCTCTTCAAGGAAATTTTCCACTCACACTTGGCTGAGCTCACAGGCTAGGGAGACAGAACACCACTGGAGGGCAGCAGTCTGGTCCAAGAGCCTTCATCATGCTCTTTCAATACTAGCAGAACAAGGAGTATGTTTTGCCAAGAAGATAGGAGGAGTTGACAGGAGGGCACAAGGTTAAGAGATTCAGTGTGTGTTTGACCCAAAAAAGGCAGCGTTTGTTCGATCAGACACTGATGTTAGACGAGAGGGTCTGGCTCACAACCTCCGTTCTAATTCATTCCAAAGATGTTTGAAGGGGTTGAGGTCAGGGCTCCGTGGGGGCCAGTGAGGTTATTCCACAGCAAACTCACCCAGCCATGCCTTTATGTACCTTGCTTTGTGCACTGGGGCTCAGTCATGCTAAAACAGAAAAGGGCCTTCCCCAAACTGTGCATACAAAGTCGGAAGCATACAATTGTCCAAACTGTCCTGGTTTGCATTAAGATTTCCCTTCACTGGAACTAATGGTTCTAGGCCAACACCTGAAAAACAACCCCACAGCATTATCCCTCCTCCACCAAACTTAATAGGTGGCACATTCTTCTTATTACCGGCATTCGGCAAACCAAGACTCGTCCATCAGCCTGCCACATAGAGAAGGGTGACACTCCAGTGGCAGCTTCCTTTACACCACTCCCCTCCGATCTTAGTCTTGTGTGCGGCTGCTTGGCCACAGCCTTCATTTTGTGAAGCTCCTGATGCACAGTTCTTCTGCTGGTATTGCTTCCACAGGCAATTTGGAACTATATGATATGGTCACTATTGCATTTGCCCTGCTTGTAGGTAGGCAAAAATCTGGAAATCTTTTTACTGTGCTCATTGTTACTGAAAAAACTTAAAAAGGTGGACCCTGTGGCTTGCCGTTGGCTGAATTGGCTGTACACAAGGCCGGCAAGAACAGTTTTCTCTATAAAATATTTCGAAATCTAAGCCAGGATGTCATTCCATCCTGAGTATATCTGTTGCTGACCATAGAAGATGGCATTTGATGACATCAACTGCTGTGTAATTCTTCCACACCAGGAATACAATGACCTCTCCATTCAGTTTAAATTTAAATAAGTGGTTCAACTTGCTGATTAGTCACTGAGTAATGCACAAAGACTCTATCATAGTTGTTTGGAGCAAAAATGATTCAAAGCTACTAAGGCGTAAATGTAAAGCAGCAGCTAACACAGGAAAATCATCAAATGTCAAACTACCCACACATTATTAACCTGTTAACACTTTTAGTTGGAAAGTGATTTTGTTTTTAATGACATTCTGTGAAAAATATTTTGTTTTCATTGTACGTTTTTGTTCCCTGTACTCCTGTCCGAAATGCTGACTGAATCGTCCTCACCTGTAAGAATGAAGCATCTTCAGCTCTCATCTCCTTTTCTACGGCTCTGACTGTGTCTGAAAGCACTGATATCTCTCTGCTCATCTTCTCAATCTTCTCCTTCATTCTCTGACTCTTCTGCTCCTCTTCCTCCCTCAGTGCTGATATCCTGGATGCCTCTTCATCTCGTAGAAACTGGTGAAGCTTCTCAAACTCCTCCTTAATCTGTCTCTCTGTGCTCTGGGCCTGAGTCTGATAGGAAGAATAGATCAAATTACAGGTCCTTGAGTCAAAATTGAAGGTATGTGAACCTTTAAGGGGTTAAACAGACAAACTACTACAACTACGTTTTTTACTCTTTTGGATCTGTTTCCTATTCCTGCCCATCAGTGCAAAGCACCCTGTAGAATTGTCAGTGACCAAAGTCAAGTTTTAAAGTTTGCCAGCATTGCCATGCATTGTCATGATCTCACTTTCTAGCAATGAGAAAGAATGTGTATCATAAGTATTGCTTTATTTTCATTTAGATATTGATGATAAAATATGGCATTATGCCAACATAATTGCTCACCCAAACAAAGTATTGTTTTCTCTTACTTAGTAAATTACAATGACATATCACTTATTACCTCTCCATGCATCACCACCTTATCGTGGTGGAGGGGTTTGCGTGCTTGAATGATCCTAGGAGCTATGTTGTCTGGAGCAAAAGCTCCTGGTAGGGTCTCCCATGGCAAACTGGTCCTAGGTGACAGGTCAGACAAAGTGTGATCCATAATAACCCCTATGAAAAGACAAGAACAGGATTTGTGTACCCTGCCCGGAACAGGGTTACCGGGGCCCCACCCTGGAGCCAGGCCTGGGGGAGGGGCTCGCCAGCGAGCGTCTGGTGGCCGAGCATTTACTCATGGTGCCCGGCCAGGCCCAGCCCGAAGGAGTTACATGAGTCCCCCCTCCCATCGACCCACCACCAATGGGAGGGACAGTAGTAGGGGTTCGGTGCTTTGTGGATCGGGCAGTGTCCGAAGGTGTGGGCCTTGGCGTTCTGATCCTCGGTTGCTGAAACTGGCTTTTGGAACTTGGAACGTTACCTCACTGGCGGGAAAGGAGCCTGAGTTGGTGCGCGAGGTTGAGAGATACCGGCTAGATATAGTCGGGCTCACCTCAACACACAGCTTGGGCTCTGGATCCAATCTCCTTGAGAGGGGCTTGACTTTATTCTTTTCTGGAGTTGCCCATGGTGAGAGGCGGCGGGCAGGTGTGGGCTTTCTCATAGCCCCTCGACTCATTGCCTGTATGTTGGGGTTTTCTCCGGTGGATGAGAGGGTAGCTTCCCTACGCCTTCGGGTTGGGGAATGGGTCCTGACTGCTGTCTGTGCTTATGCACCGAACAGCAGTTTAGAGTACCCAGCCTTCTTAGAGTCCTTGGAAAGGGTGCTTGAAAGTACTCCTCCTGGAGACTCTATTGTCCTACTGGGGGACTTTAACGCACACGTGGGCAATGACAGTGAGACCTGGAGGGGTGTGATTGGGAGGAATAGCCTCTCTGATCTGAACCCGAGTGGTGTTCAGTTTTTGGACTTCTGTGCAAACCACAGTTTGTCCATCACGAACACCATGTTAGAACACAAGGATGTCCATAAGTGCACATGGCACCAGGACATCATAGGCCGCAGTTCAATGATTGACTTTGTAGTCGTGTCATCGGACTTGCGGCCATGTGTTTTGGACACTCGGGTAATGAGAGGAGCTGAGCTGTCAACTGATCACCACCTGGTGGTGAGTTGGTTCAGGTGGTGGGGGAAGATGCCGTCAGACCAGGCAAGCCCAAACGTATAGTGAGGGTTTGCTGGGAACGTCTGGCAGAAGAACCTGTCAGATTGATCTTCAACTTACACCTCGGTCAGAACTTTGACCAGATATCGGGGGAGGTGGGGGACATTGACTCAGAATGGGCCATGTTCTCTTCCTCCATTGTTGAAGCGGCTGACTGTAGCTGTGGCCGTAAGGTAGTTGGTGCCTGTTGGGGCGGTAATCCTCTAACCCAGTGGTGGACACCCCAGGTGAGAGATGCCATCAAGCTGAAGAAGGAGTCCTACCGGGCATGGTTGGCCTGTGGGACACCAGAGGCAGCTGGCAGGTATCGACAGGCCAAGCGATCTGCGGCTTCAGTCATCGCCAAGGCAAAAACCCGTGTATGGGAGGAGTTTGGTGAGGCCTTGGAAAGTGACTTTAAGTCGGCTCCGAAAAGATTCTGGCAAACCGTCAGGCAACTCAGAAGGGGAAAGCAGTGTGCCACTAGCACTGTATATAGTGGAGATGGTGTGCTGCTGACTTCGACTGAAGACGTCATTGGGCGGTGGAAGGAATACTTTGAGGACCTTCTCAATCCCACCGGCACATTCTCCAGTGAGGAGGCAGAGTCTGGGGACATGGGAATAGGCTTGTCCATTACTGAGGCCGAAGTCGCTAAGGTAGTTAAGAAGCTCCTTGGTGGCAAGGCTCCAAGGGTGGATGAGATCCGCCCTGAGTTCCTCAAGGCTCTGGATGTTGTGGGGCTGTCTTGGCTGACACGCCTTTTCAACATTGCGTGGACATCGGGGGCGGTGCCACTGGATTGGCAGACTGGGGTGGTGGTGCCTCCTTTTTAAAAAAGGGGACCGGAGGGTGTGTTCCAACTACAGGGGAATCACACTCCTCAGCCTCCCTGGTAAGGTCTATGCAGGGGTACTGGAGAAGAGAGTCCGGCTTATAGTTGAACTACGGATCAAGGAGGAGTAGTGCGGGTTCCGTCCTGGTCATGGAACACTGGACTCTTCACCCTCTCCAGGATTCTGGAGGGTTCATGGGAGTTTGCCCAACCAGTCCACATGTGCTTTGTGGATCTGTAGAAGGCATTCGACTGTGTTCCCCGGGGGATTCTGTGGGAGGTGTTTTGGGAGTACGGGGTACATGGCTCTTTGCTACGAGCCAATCAGGCCCTGTACAAACAAAGCAGGAGTTTGGTTCGCATGGCCGGCCGTAAGTCAGACTCGTTCCCAGTGAGAGTTGGACTCCGTCAGGGCTGCCCTTTGTCACGGATTCTATTCATAATTTTTATGGATAGAATTTCTAGGCGCAGTCAGGGGATGGAGGGTGTCCGGTTTGGTGACCTCAGGATCACATCTCTGCTGTTTGCAGATGATATGGTCCTATTGGGGACATCAGGCCGCGAACTTCAGCTTTCGCTGGATCGGTTTGCAGCCGAGTGTGAAGCAGCGGGGGTGAGAATCAGTACCTCCAAATCCGAGACCATGGTTCTCAGGCGGAAAAGGGTGGAGAGCCCTCTCTGGGTCGGGGATAGGCTCTTGCCTCAAGTGGAGGAGTTCAAGTATCTCGGGGTCTTGTTCACGAGTGATGGTACAAGGGAGCGGGAGATTGACAGGCGAATTGGTGCTGGGTCAGCAGTGATGCAGGCTCTTTACCGGTCTGTTGTGGTAAAGAAAGAGCTGAGCCATAAGGTAAGGCTCTCTATTTACCGGTCGATCTACGTTCCCACCCTCACCTATGGTCATGAGCTTTGGGTAATGACCGAAAGAATAAGAAATGAGTTTCTGAAATTAGTTTCCTCCGCAGGGTGTCTGGACTCTCCCTTAGAGAAGTTCAGTCATCCGGGAGGGACTCGGAGTAGAGCCGCTGCTTCTTCACATCGAGAGGAGTCAGCTGAGGTGGTTCAGGCATCTGGTTAGGATGCCTCCTGGACGCCTCCCTTGAGAGGTGTCACAGGCAAGTCCACCTGGGAGGAGACCCCGGGGAAGACCCAGGACACGCTGGCGTGACTATATCGCCCAGCTGGCCTGGGAGCACCTCGGAATCCCCCTTGGAGAGTTAGTGGAAGTGGCTGGGGAAAGGGAGGTCTGGGCCTCATTGCTTAGGATTCTGCCTCCGCGAACCCCGGAGAAGCGGAAGATAATGGATGGATGGATGGATGGATGGATATCACTTATTAATAGTCTTATTGTGTTATCCATGTGTGCTCCAAACCAGCAGTGTTTGGCTAGAGTGAACATAAAATTCTTCTCTTTTTTCCATGCAAAGTTACAAGCCTATAAACACTTGGAATTCGGTCCATACATATTTGCTGCTTGAGAATAGTCATGAGTCTTTTCATGTAATTACCTGTAATGAGGAAAATACAGGGTGAAAAATGATGTATTCAAAATGATGTATTCCACTTGTAATTCATTACAGATCAATGCAGTAAACTGTAAACGGTGTAAATGAGCATAAAGTTTATTATGTAGTTGTACAAGGTCTCAGTCTGAACCTCCTCCAGCTGTACGGACAACGTCAACGCCACAGTCAAACTCATTCCATAGAGGATTGAGCGTGTCGGGTGGATCTGCACTCACAGGTCTTTCAATACGATTTCAGAGGTCATCCAGTGCTGTGGAACCAACGCCGAACACTCTGAGCTGTTGGAGCTTCACTGCCGACAAAAATCATGTTGCCCAGTTATGATGGATTTACTTATTGAAGTGGAGAACGCAGAACCCTTTCTGCTCAGGGTTCTCAGCTCCTCTCAGACTGAAGGAGCCAGTCAGAAACTCTATGACCCCCTCTTACAATTGGTATGTGTTTGTTTCCTAGGCGCCTTATATGGTGCTTTGAAATCAGATTAATCTTTTCAAATCACTCTGCATGTTGCCTCTACAGCAGCATGTAGGACAAAGTGAAAGTGTGAATAATCAGCCAACTTCAGCCTGGTCTAGAAAGCTCTGTTACCTGCACAGGAGTTTGATGCAGTTGACTAGTTTTATATACATCTCTATGAAACCAATACTTCCAAATCCAGGCTCTCCGAGTGCTAAAGCTTTATCAACTTGCTTCTTTATGTAATGTTGGCCATTCAAACTCTTTAAACTGCATCCAACTTTTTCCTCTATACATATAAGGTCACCTTAAAAAACACAGTGTTTCCTCTTGTTTCAGCAAGTTTATTGTATTATTTTTTGTCAGCTGAGTGTTTTTTCCCCCACAGTACAGGTTTAACAGGTGCTAACAGGTTTCAGACAGGTTATCTTAGCTGAGCAGATGGAGATGAGGGCGAAGTAATGTGGCTGATGAGAGGTCAGTGTAAACACAGACTCCACCCTGCAGCTTTCCAAATGCAGTTTCTTTAGTGCGTCATATACTTGTGCTGACGTCATTGCTAAAACAATTTTTAAAATCATGTTCAAAATATTTTCCTGGTTATTTGTACTAGTAATAAAGCTAACTGATTAACGCACCTTTAAATATGCATGATTATATAAGGATTCGGATTCATAATCTCAGATTTTCTCAGTCTCACCTTTAGATGTTCTGCAATGTGATAGAAGTCCATCTGAAACTTTTTAAAGATCTTCAGTTTCTCTTGTAGAGGCTCCAGTGCAGTCTTCAGTTCTTTCTGCAATGCAATCACAGACTAGATAAAAACATTGCTGTTGCTATATTGTATGTATTGTATTTTGGTTGTTTTATTTTCAGTTTTATTTTTAGGAGTCCCGCGACCCTGACGGAGAAGCGGCTTAGAAAATGGATGGATGGATGGATTTTTAGGAGTCTACCTTGTAGTCCACTGCTGCTTCCTGAAGGGGGAGGAATTTGTGGTTGGTGTGTTTTTTAGAGTCCCGACACACCAAACACACAGGCTGTAGATCATCCAGACAGAAGAGTTGGCGTTTCTCACTGTGCAAACGGCAAATGTTTTCAGACCCTGCTGGACCTCTCTGACTTCTCTCCTTTATGAAGCTCTCACACAGGTTCTTTAAAGCCAGGTTTATAGGAGGCTGATCAGTTGAAGATCTTCTCCTACAAACTGGACATTCTCTGGATCCTTTGGTTGTCCAGAACGACTGTAGACAGTCTTTACACACACTGTGGCTGCAGCGCAGAATAACAGGATCCTTGAAGATCTCACAGCACACAGGACAGGACAGATCCTCCTCTGAGAGAGATTTAGAAGCCATTTTCTTTTCCTGCTGTTCCTTCCAGTGAGAACGCTCAGACTTTCACTTTCAGTTCTGTGAAACTCTCAGTCTCTGATTTCAGGTTTGATTCAGCTATACAGGCGGCTGTAGATCCAGTTAATGATCAGTTCCCTTCAGAGAGACTCTCCAGTTCCAGAATTCTCCATAAACCCACCAACAAAAGGAGACTCAGCAGAAAACAACAGCACAGCCGGGAGAGCTCTGCAGATGCCTCACACCCAGCATCTCCGCAGTAGGAGGAGTTTCAGTGGGAGGGGTTTTAAAATTGAGGGGTTTCAGTGGGAGGAGTTTAAAAATTGAGGGGTTTCAGTGGGAGGAGTTTTAAAGTAGAAAGGATAGAAATTAAGCCAGAGAAACAGGAAACAGAGAGTAATAAAGACTATAATATTGGTAAAACATTGAATAGATGTTTTAGTAACAAGGTTTATTTCTGTTGTATTCAGCAATCTAGGTCAGTTTCTTGATTCGCTTCAAAGAAAAAAAGGGAACTGTTTAATATTCATTGTTATTAACCTGAGATTTTTAAAAATAGAGTTAATGATGTGCAATGTTCTTTATTTTAATTTTCTTGTCACTTTGTGTTTGTGTTTGAACCCCAGCACTGACAGTCCATGACTGAGGTGTCCTTGAGCAAGACACCTAACCCCCAACTGCTCCCTGGGTGCTATGGATAGACCTGCCCACCGCTCTGGGCAAGTGTGCTCACTGCCCCCTAGTGTGTGTGTGTATTCACTAGTGTGTATGTGGTGTTTCAGTTCATGGATGGGTTAAATGTGGAGGTGGAGTTTCCCCAGTTGTGGGATTGAAAAAGTATCGCTTAACTTATCACTAGTGCACTGTACATGGCAGTTCTACCAACTACCAGCAGATGGTGCTCTATCACAACTTTTCTTTATTCCTCAGTTTTCTATATTGACAATAAATAATTTTTTATTGTCCTCCTTTCAGTTTAATAAATCCCAGCAGCAAAAACAAACTCTATATATTTAGTCCGAGATGCAAACAGAGTCCTTCAGGTAGTGGCTCTGAGTGGTTTGATGCGAAATAGTTTATTGTAGAGAAACTTACAGACTTATTTACTATCCAAAACCACCAGCGAACCTACGCGTGGCTACCGAGTTTTTATATGGAATGTCAATGATAAAATAGTCCTAAATCTGAAAAAAAAGCTTTTTACATACCTTTGTATGTACCTCACAGTCAGGAGTTGATTAAAATAACTGGCTTCAAATAGATTTTTAGCACAAAACCTTATAACACAACTGTGGCTAAACAGTGTCTCAGACATTAAGCAGCCTATTCACAGCTACTTCAGGTAATAACTTTGTGTTGTAGCTTTTAAAGACATTCAACTCTTCAGACATCTGGTTCCTATCATTACTGCTGCGTTTCACATTAAACCACTCCGCATGACTTTGTTTACATCTTAGCCATCTAATTATGCAGAAATTAAGAAAAATCAGTGGAATTCCTCTTTAAGCTCACACTGTGAAAAAGTTTAGCTTGCAGAGCAAAAAAAAAACAACAGACTTTTCGAAATTCACTCAACCTTCGGTAAATTATTTAGACTGACTGACATTTTAGTCAACGCTAAACGAAATACTTCGTTGAGCTAACATGAGAACATTTGTTGTACGGTGGTGTCTTTACACTCATCTTGTATTTGTCATATTGTAATATGTAATATAATCTGTTGTTAGGCTCTCTTTTCCTCTGTTAATGCGTGTGTGCTCTGATGAGGGCCTCTCTCGCCCCCTCCCTCAAGAGAGGGAGCTAATGTATAGAATGAGCATGCCAGTGTTATGAGAACAGTGTTTGCCGGGGGTATCTGATTGCGTCAGAATAAGCTTTTCCAGATGTTTCCTTATGGTAACGTATGGATGTGTGTATGTTTCTGCGGCCATTCACCACGTATATAAAGCAGAGGCAGCTTGTACAAGAGGAGGGATCCCATATTCGGCCTTCGGGACTCTCACAGGGCTTTAACACTATCTTAATCATTTGGCATAAAGTTGTTCCAGTTTAAATCCAGATAGTGTCTACAGAGCTTTCGTCTCCCCACCTACACAACTGAGAATAAACAACAATGCTAAAAATTACAACTAGTCTCGAGCAAAGCTCTTTGAGTTGTACTAACTTTTCTTTCTTTGTCGAACGAATAAAATAAAATGTGACCACTACATTCTCACTCAATAAAAAAAAGCTTTCTGAAGTTGAGATAACTAAAAATATGCATTGGAAATCTGTACTGAGGGATATTACACTGTGTCATAAGAGCTAAAGAGCACAGTCGGTGTCAAGCTGAGCAAGGTGTGAGCAATCAATACTTTTCCACAGTTCTCAGAAAATAATGTCACACGTTAAGCCACTATATACTGTATCGTGTCTTATATCTAAATGTAATTACCTCGCATCTATGTCCATTTTTCATTTAATGCATAGATGCATGTTGTAGTTCTGCAGTTGATCTGTTTCTCTGCATAATCTACAGGATCAGGACCCCAACCAGGACCACCACAGGGCAAGTATTGCTATCATTTTATTCTCAGCACTGCCGTGATACTGGCATGTTAGTATGTGTGGCTCTGGTGCAGCAATGCTTTAAACACCTCAGTGTCACTGCAGGAGTAAGTATAGCTAAAAAAAGGCCCTGTGGCCAGCATCTTGTGACCACAGATGAAGTTAAGTGATACTTTTTAAATCCCACAAACGGGGAAATTCTCTAAACCTCAGTGTTTAACCCGTCCATGAAGTGAAACACCACATACACACTAGTGAATACACACACACACACACACTAGGGGGCAGTGAGCACACTTGCCTGGAGCAGTGGGCAGCCCTATCCACAGCACCCAGGGAGCAATTGGGGGTTAGGTGTCTTGCTCAAGGACACCTCAGTCATGGACTGTCGGTGCTGGGGATCGATCCAGCAACCTTCAGGGCCAGTGCCCTAACCTCCAGCCCACAGGACTAGAGGATGACCAATACAAACTGTGCAGCAACAAATGAATGATCATCTTTAACTTTACATCTATACACTTCAAAATATGGTTTAAAGGGATATTTAGTAAGGAAAATGGTTCGGTACAGAGCCTACAAAAGGGTTCTTCTATTGTTACAAGCCTGACAAGGTAACAGTAGAAGAACCTTTTGGATGCTGTATAGAACCCTTTTCAAAACGTCATGGTTCTGTGTAGAACCATGTACAGCACAATCTGAAAAAAAAAAAACGTTTATGGGGCAAAGAACCCTTTAATCATGCAAAGGGTTCTTCAAGTGTTCAGTTTTCTTTGCAGAATCATTTTCTTTACTAAAGCACTCTTGAAGAACCATCCTTTTTAAGAGTGTGCAAGGTGAACCAACAAGGTAGGAGCATCTAATAGAGCGGACAGTGAGTAGCCACAATTTTTAAAAAGACCACCCAAATCATATCTGCTCTGAGGTGGTCCTGCGGGGGTTCTGACCACTTAAGAACAGGGTGAAAGGAGGCTGAAAGGTATATGGAGAAACAGACAGACTGCAGTCTGTAAGTTAGGAGTCCTTTACAGATGTCCAGTGAGTGTATATGTTTGAATGGTGGAGAGAGACAGCAGGAGAATGAGCATCTGAAGCCTACCCCACTGTTGTCCTTTAACAGATGTGGTGGTCTTCACAGATTGGGAAGGTGGATTCTTCATGGATGCATCAAAAATGAAAAAAAGTATACCAAATTAGTAATAAACACTCATCGGACCAAACATAAAGATGAGAATAATCCAAAAAGCAGACAGTATGAACAATAATTACAGAAATCCACAAGAAGAAAAAGAAAACATATATGCTATAGAGTACAAGTAGAAGCTTCTTATGGTGAATGACAATGCTATGCTTTTCACAATAACACACGACCTTGAAAGCTCTATTGCTTTCAGGCAACAGTTTTGTAAACAAATCATAATGAAATTGTTTTGTGCTAAAAGATGGAGCAAAACACACTATGTGGACAAAAGTATTCTGGCATACCTCTTAATCCTTGAATTCAGGTGTTTCATTCAGTCTCAGTGCTTCAGGAGTGTAAAATCGTGGATGGAGTGGTGTAAAGCGTGTCTGCTATGCTGGAGTTTTTAAACACCTCAGAGTCACTGGACTGAGAACAGTCCACCAACCAAAAATATCCAGCCAACAGCGTCCTGTGTCCACTGATGAAGGACTAGAGAATGACCAACACAAACTGTGTAGCAGCAGATGAGCTGTCGTCTCTGACTTCACATCTACAAGGTGGACTGAGAAGGTAGGAGTGTCTAATAGAGTGGACAGTGAGTGGACCCAGTGTTTAAAAACTCCAGCAGCACTGCTGTGTCCACCATTCAAATAGTACCTGCTCTGTGAGGGTCCATGGGGGTCCTGACCACTGAAGAACAGGGTAACAGAGTATCAGAGAAACAGATGGACTACAGTCTGTAACTGTAGAACTACAGAGTGCAGCTATACAGTAAGTGGAGCTGATAAAGTGGACAGTGAGCGTAAAAACAAGGAAGTTTGTATACGGAATGAAAATGAATAACAAACACATACATGCTGAATATGTGAAATGCTA
Source organism: Pygocentrus nattereri (assembly GCF_015220715.1). NCBI lineage: Eukaryota > Metazoa > Chordata > Actinopteri > Characiformes > Serrasalmidae > Pygocentrus > Pygocentrus nattereri. The sequence continues at coordinate 45,744,183 of NC_051216.1, forward strand.
GATAATAAATAAAAAATATATTACAAAGATGATCAAATACACTTTATTTAGCAAAATATACCATTAATCGAGTTATTGACATGGGAAGAACAGTTTACAGCATACAGCTTTGCTCATATCAATGACATTAGATTATCTAATTTGTCAAAGTGTGAATGGCAAGTCTTGAAATCAAACCACTCTGTCATCCCCAATGTAGTCATTTTCTTCTCCCCTTAATATAGATGCTTAAATTCTGAAAATTATTACCAGGAATTGCGCAACTAGGAATGAACTTTGTCGCATGTCAAAAATTTGAAGGATTACTAATTTGCTTTGGATACGTTAATGTTGCACTTGAAGAATACTGCACTTGACAAAGCAACAACACAAAGACAAATGTCTCAGAGTGGAGGCTCACTGTCTTTAATGACTAACTGTAAGTAGAGTTTGTGTATACTTTTACTCAAGTCTAGCTATTGTTTTGCTTCGTACTGTAAAAATAAGACAGACCAGATGTCCCTCCATGTAAATGATCACTCAGTAACATATGTCTCTATTGTAATTTCTTCGCCTAAGGCAGTTTGTTCTTCACTGGCATTGTAGAACCCTATAGAATGTCATGCAGACAAATTATGGCATTGTTGGCTGGATTAGTAGGCTTGGGTGCTACCATTGGTGCAACCGTTTCTAATGAGTGGAAGACCACCAGCAGGGCTTCATCGGTCATCACGGCAACCTGGGTGTTCCAGGGCCTCTGGATGAACTGTGCTGGAAATGCCATTGGCGCTGTGCACTGCAGGCAGCACCACACCATCTTCAAACTGGAGGGTAAGAGCGGTTGTTGTAGATTATACATTCTTTTCATGCAAAAAATATTACGTGCGATTAGTTGACTAATATTATTGTGTAGGTCACATATTGCTAAGTCATTGACATACTAGCAAACAGCTCTTTAATCATGATAAGAATTTTTCCAAAGCGAGATTATGACTATGCCGTCATGTCTTAAGTGCTGTTTGGACGGGATTAGTTATATATGGGGAGGTGGGACGAGAGGTAGTGTAATGTTTATGGCCAGTTCACACAAGATTTTGGTATAAACAACCCCAAAAAGTTCCATAGGCTATACATCCAGATACAAGTAGAAAACGTCCAAATGTTTAATTTAATCCTAATTTTTATCCTTTGTTTGGCTGTCTTAATAAAGGCAGTATGTCTTTAGCAGTCTCATTAACTATGGAATTTACTGCCAGTGGTCAAAATTATCACATACAATCAAACGTTTTCTGTGTTTTTTGACATATCAGCTTGGTCTGAGTAACAGAGAATACAAGTAAATGCTTCTTTGAGCGCTTCTATGCTCAAACAATTTGCATTGATTAATATGGCCTGTGGTTATTTCTACAGGTCATTTTATAGCAGGTAAAATCTGCTGGAATCTTTACTGAAATGGGAGCATACAGGTCATATAACATTACTGATATGGCAGCTCCAAAGGGCTCTGTTACCGTACCTCACAAGGTGAAAGCTACAAGAGATAAAAGCTACAGTACTGTCCACTAATCCATTCGTCTTGTTTATGTTTGCCCTCTTTGAAAGATTCAGATCTGGCCCTGGAATAGTTGCTGTGTCCACATTGGATCCTGCATTTGGAGATTTGTGTGTGCAGACTGTAATGTAGAGGATTGCAAATGCGAAGTGGTGGCAGTCCAACACTCGCTGTCCATTTAACAGGCAGGGGTTAACATACAAGCAGGCAATAGCAAAGGCAGATCCATACTCAGACAAGCAAGGGTCAGAGCAAGAAAACAACACAAATGAAGCTCAGGTTAGGAAACAATGGCAGAAATAGCCTCTTTTTTGGCTTAGGATTAAAGGTTTAAAGAGTTCAAACCTTATAAGGATTATTCTATCGAATTGGTTCAAAGTCAGAGTTGAAAAGCATATTTCAGACATCTTTACTGACTTGGACTTTAGATAAAAATCCTTTTGCTTTGAGTGATCTTGTACCTTTATTTTACTAAAACAAATGATTTTATTCTATTTAGTGACCATACAAATGATCGTAACACTGCTAACTTTACCAAATACCATCACTTTAATGAAAAATGCTACACACTGATTTTCAGACTTTTTACTTTTACTTCTAAACAGTGAGATCTAATTTCTCACTGTCACGATTGGCCCCTCCCAGGCCTCCATGTGCTTCTGTTTACTGTTGGTCTTGTCCATGTGCTTCCTTGTTTTGATTCTTCCTGGTCCTGCCCCCTTGTTTCCAGGCCCTGCCCTTGATTGTTCTAACCTGTTTTAACCACCTGTGTCTTGTTTACCCTCATTGTTCTTGTATTTAAGCCCTGTGTTTTCCCTAGTCAGTTGCTGGTCTGTGTATTGTATTGTTTGGTGTTGTTTCTTCTGACTTCCATTGTGCGTTTAGTCTGTGTTTCTTTTCATCATGTCTGTTCCCCGATTTATCCATGTTGGCTCTCGTACCCTGGACCATTTTCACCATGAGTATGGATTTGCCCCTAATAAATCTCGCTTTAAAATGCAGGGCTGTGGCTGAAATAAGGCTCCACCTATGAGCTAAAACTCTTTATATACCAGTAGTGACATAAAAATGTGGCAGCATTTGTTTTTAATTAAAATAATCTCATGATAAATCAAAATCTCTAAACTTCACTATACAAGAAATCAAAAAGATCTTTTGAAAAACAACATTGGGAAAAAAACAAAAATTGTCAGAAGAAAACCTTGTATCTCCAAAATGGTAATTTTATAGGAGAAGGAAAAAACATACTTCACTTTTAATGTAAGTCAGTGGAACCAGACGTCTTTCCAAGTAATTTTGGGCTGTTTGTTTTGGTCCATTCATCATGAAATTTACAGACAATTTAAAGGACAACAGGCGTTTTCACATTATGTCAAAAACTGAAAAACAACAAAAATGGACATATGAGGTTTTCTTCTGACAGCAGCGATATATAAGTACTATTTTCCCAAGTTGAAATTCAGGAGTTAATGATTATAAATAGATCATAACACCTTTAAATATCTAAGGTCTTATTACTTTGTTGTTTTTTAAATAGGTTTTTTAATAGCCGACTTTGGACTTGATGTGTCCTGGTCTCAGTGTTGGCCTGGACACTTACTGGCCACTTTATTACCTTGTAGCTCCACCTTGCTGGTGCACAAATAGAGACTGTAGCTCTTGTTGGTTTGTTGGTAGCTGGTGGTTTTCTGCTATATGCTATAGACAAATGGAAGGTGTGGTAGTCATCCTTTAGTCTTTTGCTAGTGGTCAGTTTCAGATCACAAAGCAGCTCTTGACCAGATATTTTTGGGTGGTGGTCCAATCTCAGTCTAGCAGTGGCACTGACTTGTTTAAAAACTCCAGCACCACTGCTGTGTCTGATACACTCATACCAGCCCCACACACACTACCACCACCACATCAGTGTCACTCCTGTGCTAAGAATAGACCGCTACCCGAGTAATATCTGGTCAGGGGTGGTCCTACTGTGGTCCCTTCCCACTTGTGAATGAGGTAGATACAGGTACCTTAAGACTAGGGTAATTCAGGGCCTCCGATTGGTCTTTTCAACAAGATTGATTTATTTACCCTTTGTCCATCCACACACATAAATGATTGAATATTTTTTTAGAAATGTCATTCATATCTGTGACTGTTGAATGGCCAGGAGGTGGACAAAGTACACAAATCATGTACCTGAGTTAAAGTCAAGACACCCAAGGTAAAATATTCCTCCAGTAAAAGTAGAAGTTCCTCCCTTTAGACCTCCACTTGAGTAAAAGTACTAAAGTATTTACCTTCAAATGTACTTAAGTATAAAGTAAAAGTACTAAAAGAGTAATTCTGGCTCTGATGTCCTGTTATCATTTTTATAACCAGACTGGCTTCATGAACTCATTTCAGGTGAAAGTCCTCCAGCGTCGCTCTTGGTAAACCAGTCTTTTAATAGAACATCATTAATTAGTGACGCTGACGTCTATTAAAATGATCAGAAGCACAAAACACTGAAGGTAAACAGTTTCCATCAGGGAGAACCGAGTGGCTCTGAAATCACTTTTTACACACAAGCAAAGTTTCAGTTTCAGATTTATTTACAACTTAGTTCCAAGTTTAAGTTGAATAAAAACTGGCTTTAAACTCAGGATCACAGATGAGCTCCTTTACTATGTTGATCTGTAGGCGTCTGTTCATAAACATAAACCAGCCCAAACTCATTTACTATAAAATGAAATGGTGTTTGTAGAAATTCAGAAAAAAGCCGCGTCAGTCTCGACTGCATATGTGGACGTATTTCTATATTGTGCTCTATTTACACAAAGTTAGGTTAGTTCATCATTTATGTTGAACAGACTCTCCCAAAGTTTTACGCTGCTGCGCTGACGTTGAACCGCGTGCTGCACTGGGTCGGTCTGACCAACAGGTCAAAACCAGCTCTAAACAAAGTGACCGCTGGGCCCTGATTGGTGCTCTGGCTTTGGATCTTATAACAAGCTGGGGTCATGCATGAGAAATGTTGGGCTAAATGTGATTATGAACATAGACTTCAAGACCAATCCAGTGCCTTGTAAAGGTGAAGCTCACAGTCTCATGACAACAGACCTGTAATTCAGTTTAATTGTGTGTGAAGAACATGCGGTACAAACAAACGTTAGCCAACAGGGCAGGTTTTATGGGGCAGGATTTACAGGGGCAGGTTTTCAGGGGCAGGTTTTACAGGAGTCATACTCTTTTAGCCGCACAATCCAGCACCAAAAGTCACAAAGCTTGGTTACAAATAAGCCAACATAACCCAACAAGGCATTGCTATAGCACCACAACCCAGACAGGCTACTGTAATCCAATAGCCAAGCCAGTGTATAATGTTTTACCCAACAAACCGGGTTACGTGTCACCCAGTCACTGGGTTATTTTGATCTGCTTGCGTGTTATATTTCAGGTTGGAGACTGAGATTAAAACAGCATGTGAGTCACAGAACAATACTGTATTAGTGTCTTAGAAATTTTAAAAACTAATATCATATTTTTAAGAAATATTCTGAACTCTGCACCCTTTATTCAGAATGCATGCATTCATAGTTTCCCATAAATGCACATCGATAAACAAAAGAATCAGGCTAACTAAGACATCAGGGATAAACACAGTTTCAATTACATCAGTTACATCATGAGCTCAATTTACTGAAGCACTGATTGGTCAAACCAGGAGCTGCTTGGAAATGGTTAAACAAACACACCAATATCCAGAAAATCACTGTTTATTATATATATATATATATATATATATATATATATATAGAGAGAGAGAGAGAGAGAGAGAGAGAGAGAGAGAGAGATAGATAGATAGATAGATAGATAGATAGATAGAAGATAGATAGATAGATAGATAGATAGATAGATAGATAGATAGATAGATAGATAGATTAAAGCTTGGAACCTCCATGCACAGCCGGACTGCTTTGAGTAATGGGGGACTATAATATAAGCTTTAAAGCAAGTGTTTACTGCCCTGAGTAAGATCTCCTGATCCAAGGCAGTAGTAATGCAGTTTGTCCCCAAGTTGGACTGCAAAGGCGAATGCATGTCCTGTGGTGGCCTCTTGTGGTAGCATACCACATTTGCATTGACCTGAAATTGACAGAAGTTCAAACAACTTTGGTTTAATTACATGTTTTTATATTCTTCATTTTCTACATGGAACAAACTTATATACGGCTTTTTAAAAATATTTTTGCACAATTGTATTTATTTGCTGAGCAAACATAAAAAAAAAAAAAAACTCGCCAGAATTCTTACACAGGTTTGTTTCTCCAATATGTTGAGCAAAATCAATGAAAACAATACACCATTTGCATATGACTGTACTTTAATGATCGTCTGTTCGTTAGCAGTCAAATGACCAAGAAATGACCTTGAAACCTCCCATCTCAGTTAAAACTTGCTAATAGTTCATTTACCTCAAAATACATTAACAGAACAACCACATGTTTGTGCAGCTCTAATAAATGTACTTATAACTGTATGTAATGTTTTTGTAGAGTAACACATTCACTTATTTCACAGAGCAACAACAGCCTCCTCTCAGTTCACCCACAGAGTGCATGCTCAGTGTGGCATCTGTTTACAGACTTGCTGGTAATGCCCCCACACCCCAGTGTGGGTGATCTGCGCAAGCGTTGTGGCCAGAACAACCCGAAAAAAGCACAAACGCTAAAAACTATTTATGAGGTTTTTGTCCGATTTTATCAGATTTTTTTGAAGCAGTAATTTGACCTTCAGTTTCAAGTGTTTAGATCTCTCACCTTTCAAACAGGCAGGCGTGTGATCTTATATGGCTGGAAATAGCTGCCCAGCGGCTGACTGGACAGACTTTCCTATAATAACTTTGGCAAAAGCCACAGTGTTTTAAAGTGACAGTGCATATATTGAAGAGACTCACAGGAGAGTGCAGTCTTATTAAAATGACCATGGAACAGTTTTAGCTCTATATGTATGTAGATTTTATAGAATCTAGAATTTCAAGGGCTTTTCAAGAGACACTTTTTGGACTGTGCCTTCACCATGTGGTGGTAGTGTGGGGGAACACTGGTTGAGGGAGGGGAGAGAACCCCTAGAACTTGGGCTTGAGTTCTGGGTGGCTTCTCTTGTTGCTAGAAGGCTGGACCCTCCTTGTAAGTACGCCAGGGCTGACGTAGAACTGAGGAACAGAAAATTTGTGAGGGTGAGGGTGAGTTTATAGGGCATTCGGTTGGAAAGAGGAGGGGCTCAAGCATGCTCCTCCTCCTAACCTTTGGTTATTCCATAACCCCACATTGTTTGAAAGACCCAAGTCAGTAATGAAGCACTGATTAGCCAAACCAGGTATTTCATGATAACAACAAATAATACTAGGCTTCCTCAAGGAGAGGCTTTGAAACGGTTAAACAAACACACTGAAACTCATTGAAGTCCCTGTAGTTAATCAGTAATAAGCCCTAGTATATAATAAGCCTGGGGTATTAAGGGGTTAATCACTATTTATTGTATTAACCCTGTATGGGAAAAATATATGGACATGTACTTTTATATATTTAGTATGTTCCAAACTGCAGACCCAGGGTCAGCAGACATGAGTGAATCTGACAGGTGACAATACTTTTTTCATCAGAACTCACAACAGCACGTTTCCTTCCTTGCTTGTGCCTCAACAATGTCAAACAGTGCTATTTAGCCAAACTGTTACACTCATTACTTCAATTCTAAGGCTGATTGGTTACAATCAATAGGAAAATATGCCATTTTCTCCGAACTCAAAGATGCAGCCTGGTCAGCTAACATGGCATTTTCCGTTGATGTCGCAGAGGTAATGAATGACTCGAAATGACTAAACCTCAAGGCAAGAGGCTTTGTGCTAATTATATGCACACCCTTGTCAAAGTCTTCATGATGAGTTCCCACTCAAATTACTGCGGTATACATATATTTCCACATTTTGAAACAAGCTTCTGGTCTTTTAGGGTTCCTGTGGTACGTCTTTGACCACATCTCATTTGTACTAGATTTATATCTCACCCCCCCCTCCTGCATGGTGATGTTACTCCATAGTCACAGCCCCCAAGGCAAGGTCTGGAGTTCTCTTACTCTATATATAACATGCGATTCATAATTGCTCAGACTAAGAGACTGAAACTGAGGCAGAAAGCATCAAACACTGTGCTAAAAGCTGTGGGAGGAACAACATTAGAATCATATACATTAAAAAGGTGCTGCAAAGGGTTCACTGAGCAATGCCACGCTCTCAGAAATAAAGGGATGAAACTGTCACTGGGTCAGTGCCCCTCTTGTCACTGGGGTGGTTCCTTCAACGGTCCATCTCAGCGCCTTTAGTCAGGGAACATAACTGAACCATAATCCACTGAAATGGTCTGTTCTAAGCTGGACCGACTCCACGCACCCCGCCCCGCCTCGCCTCCAGGCTTTTATTCTACTGCTCTTTTTTAAATCATTCGGTAATGAAAAGGAACAAATACCAACTTTTCACCTGGAGAACCTGAGTTAAGCTCCACAATCAGACCTTAAACCCACTGTAGAACCTTCGAGGGAACATTTACACTGTTTGGACCTTGACGAACGAAAAATGGACCTGCACAGAACCTTCATTCCTAACAGCGCACAGAAGCTCCACGTGACTAAGAAAGAGATGTGTGATGTGAAGAGCCGTCATATATTGTAAGGTTCTGTATCAGAATACTCCTTCACCCTTTGACTGAAGGATCGCAAAATTTGAAAAAAAAAAAAAAAGGTTTCTCTAAAGAACAATCCATTACATGGGCTCTTCAAGCCTGACCTCAGGGCCCCTGTGTGGTCCACGTTTCTCCTGCATCCCATCACACATTACGTACGTGTGTATTATATACATTATGCGGCGACTCTTTCTGTGTAGTGAAATGAGTCAACGACCCCAGTCATTACATTACGACTGATTTGATATTCTAGATAACTATTATTTGAAACATGCCCCATGGTTCCCAGATTCCACTGCTGGCCCTGTGAGTGTTATCAGTTGATGCAAGAATGGTATGTTTGACGAGGAGGGGGAGTCTGATGTTCTCCTGCCTCAGACCAGGATTTTTCCCACATTATGTCATGCCCAGGGTCGTCACTACAGCTAAAAGCATTGACCCTTTTGGTTTACTTACATCTAAACAAGCATCTCACACATCAGAAACAGCCAAATAAGAAACGCCTAATTCCTGCCCCAGGTGGGAAGGTGAGGTCCATTTGTCATGATACAAGCAGAATATAGTTTGTGTGTAAGTTTGTCTGTTGAGTGTGATTATTTTCAGCACCTAGCTTGCAATTATGAAATGCAATGCCAGTCTAGCTGTGTTAAACTATTATTAATATGATTATTATTATTTGTATTTTGATATTTCCAACTTGTCGCTCATTGAAACAAGGAAATATTGAATAAAATATTGAAATATTGAAAAAAATATTTAACAAACACATTTTTGGTCATTTTCATACATTTCTTACAACCACTATGCTACAGCTGCTTAGCAACTGCTTGGCAACCACTATGAACGCCATAGCAACTGCCTAGTAACCGCAATATTCATAAACATTCATTATAATTTCAGTTTGAAAGAAAGTTATTGTTGTTGTTGGGGACTCAAAAACAAACATCCTTTGCATTTTTGCCAGAAGTCAGAAGTGCAGGATCAATTCTGTTAATATGGAATGTAAATTTAATGTAAATGTGACCTGTTCCCAGTCCTCACTGTCCCCAGATGGTCCATAATTTTGTTGCATTCAACTGTATGATTCTATTTTTGGCTCAACAGTTTATACACTGTGTAATGACTCTTTCTCTGTACAGACATTTATGAATTTTTTATTGCACATGAAATGAGTCAGTGACCCCCAGACATTACAACATCTGCTTTGTCAATGTGCCCGGCATTAATTTGGCGTTAATAAACCAATGTCTCAGGCAGTGAATTCATAACCATTCCACGTAATAACTTCTGTGAGGGAGCTTTTAAAGGTGGACGTCTGGTTCCTATCACCACCATATGAGCAATCCGGACTCTATAAGTTTCTATAGGTCGGAGCGTTTCACACCAAACCACTCGGAATGACTCTGTTTACATCTTAATGTTTATAATATAGAGAAATTTTGAATGATTGTTGGAATTGTTTTTTATTTAAGTTTGTTCTTAAATATTAATTTTGTTTTTAGAGGATGTGTTAAATTATTGACAATTAGCCAATCAACTAAATGTGTCATCTGACCTGTTCAAAACCTTGCCAATAATGATAAAAAATAAAACCAAGCAACATTAATAACTCTCAGTATGAAAAAAATAGGCTTTTACTCAAGGCTGATTTTTTTCCACATCCCTCCTGCCCTGGTTTTAAAAACTACTGTGAATAGTTAATGAACGACTTGCTACTTTTAGCCCTAATGGACACACTGGCTGCTTGCACATTAAAAAATGTTGACCTTTTTTTTCTTTCCACATCAAATCATAAAAGTAATGTAAACCAGCCAGACTCAGTTTTCCTACACACACACACACACACACACACACACACACACACACACACACACACACACACACACACACACACACACACACTGCTTTCCCTACATGCACTGATCTCCTATCTCCTAGTTATGGTCAGTTGTTGAGTTGGATACCATGGTGACAGTGTCATAAGGGGGCAGGAGTGGACATTTGTTGGAAGAATGTGACGACTGTGGCTAAAAACCCTCCCCACAGGTTATCAACCGGTGTAGAATATATTAACCATCTGCTCTTCCATGTTTAGCTTGATCAACCCTGAGGAACTTTGAGGAACCCCTGTGAAGATCTTTTCAAAGTGCAGAGAGTAGAACTCAAGCTTAGAGGAGCGATGAGTAATATGGTAACAGAGATAATGGCCTTCGTTTTGGCCACAGCAGGCTGGGTGCTCGTGTCGTCCACTTTGCCAACAGACTATTGGAAAGTGTCTTCGATCGATGGCACAGTCATCACCACAGCCACGTACTGGTCCAACCTCTGGAAGACTTGCGTGACCGACTCTACTGGAGTATCCAACTGCAAAGACTTCCCTTCCATGCTCGCTCTGGACGGTCAGCCAGCTCTTTTTCTCCCTGTGACGGACTGATGAAAGTAACGGTGCACTGAATTTACTCAATTCAAATGTGTAGAGAGTTTCCGTTTGAATAAAATACAGTATATTCACACACTAGTCATGAAATGTAAGTAAACTGGAAAGCAAAAATGTTGTATTTGGAATGATGTACGCATTTGAATTGAATATATTCAATGCTGTTAAGTTCAGTTTTGAGAATATTTGTGTTTGTGAGGGAGAGAGTTTTAAGTATTATTGAAAAAAGATCAACACTTCAGACGATTGAGCTTAAAGAAGATTGAGGATGTTGATAAAGAAGTGCAGAGCATACCATCCTGTAATGAAATCTCAGCTCTGCATTCTGTTTCGGGTCACTAGTTTTGGCACCTTAGCATTAGTTTAATTCCTAGAAGCACCTCTGGGAACTGCTATATAGTCTGATCAGCATAATTTAATGGCCTGGTTAAGGAACAGTTCCTTCACCCCCAACCTGTTAATGTTTAGCAGCATTTCTCAGCACTCTAATGTAATTTTTCCATGAGCTCTGGGCAATTTTGCACATATTTGTTTGACATGTTAACTATCAAGCTTTTATTTGCCTCTTAATCACCTGTCATAAAGTACTTTGCAAGCTGACCACTTAGGCATGAGCCATTCAGTGGAAGCGCTTACTTTATTTTTTATGCTGTTTATGGCTACCAAAGTTCTAGCATTCTAATTTTAGGATGTAAGGACTGATGGTTATTTGTTAAAAGTTAAGAATGAGCTACTGACTCTTTTCTTGGACTTTGGAAGGACATACATTTACGTATACGTAAATACGTAAATTTACGTATACGTGCTGGCACATGTATAAAAGCACCACGAGTGTGAGATTTAACTTATGTACATTTAAATATTTGACCTTTGCATTATTCCTGACATAATACAAGAACAAGATTACCCATTTACCGCCTTTAAATTCCACAGAGCCAAACTTTAACTTTTCAGATGGATGCAACAGTCATATCTCAGTATACTGAGAGGATCTGAGTGTACTGAGAGGGTACAGAGTATACTGAGAGTCTTCCTCTTTTCAAAGATTTGAAGATTCTTTTAAAAAACAAATATTAAAAGAAATAATTTGCTGCTTCTGAATCACACTCCAATTTGAGACTCACAATTTGCACCAAACTGAATATGAACTGTCATAACACATCTGGGTAACACTTCATTTTGAGAGCCCCCTGTAGATGTCTTGTGCATATGCATCTTACATTTAACTTACCAACCGCCAGTTTGGAGGCACTAGACCTTTCACACATTTTAAACAGAAGCTGAAGAGCAGCTATGGTAGGGTTTTTTCTTGTGTGGCCCAAGAATAAATTGCTTATATTTTGGCCCACAGTGAAGACACTGTGCTGATATCTGAATCAAAGTAGCAACATTTGTAATCTTGTTGTGTTGGTGGTGCCTGGCACGGGGGCTTGCTGGAGGTCAGGGTCTTGTTTTCATGTTCTTGAGACAGTGTTACGATACAGTCCCTCCTGGTGAGTAATTCACATATGAGTCACTGTCCTCAGTCTGCAGGGAGCTGTGGCGAGCACAGCAGGCCAAAACAATGTTCTATGCTTTGGCGGTCTTTAGTGTTAATGGTGATCAGGAAGACATGTACTATCAACCGAAATCATCACTGTATGCTTAAATACTGTATGCTTGAAGTAGAACACTATTCCTTGAAGAGAGTGGATAAAGAGTTGTTTCACGTCCTGAGCACATAAGCAATTCACTGTGCCTGAATTTACATTAACTATTTACTGCTGCCACTCTTCTACAGTGTCTGTGCAATGAAAACAATAAAATACGCAACTGGGAGATTTAAAATATTTAAACGTGTGCATAATTAACTTAATTTGGCTTATACTAGCCCCAAAACTGCTTGATATTATACACTTACTAGCTGCTAAGTTATATGTTATAGACAGGTACAGCATTGCCTTGCAGATAGATTTTAAGCCGTTAGCATGCATTAATGCAGAGGGACAGTGAAGGTGGAGCAGTTTGGAGATAAAGCCAGAGAGGCCAGGTTGAGATGGTTTGGACATGTGTTGAGGAGGAATAGTGGATATATTGGGCAAAGAATGTTGGAGATGGAGCTGCCGGGCAGAAGGAGAAGAGGTAGACCTCAGAGAAGGTTTATGGATGTAGTGAAGGTGGACATGGAGATGGTTGGTGTGAAAGTAGAGGAGGCAGTGGATAGGGCAAGATGGAGGCAGATGATCCGCTGTGGCGACCCCTAAAGGGAGCAGCCGAAAGAAGAAGAAGAAGAAGAAGAAGAAGCATGCATTCATGTCATGAATGGATATAAGATACTGGGCCTCATTCACCAATCGTTCTTAAGAAGAAACGTCATCTTAAAACCCACTTTTCACAAAGATTCTGATATTCACCAGTGTTTTCTTATTTGGGATTTGTTCTCAGGTAAGAACAGAATCTACACACACTCAAGAGCACAAAGGTGAGAACAGTTCTGCTGTTTTATGTTGGAAACCAAGTGGATTCACCTGTAGAAAAAGGACCATTTACAAGTTACACTTTTGCCCAAAAGGTCCTAAGGAACCCATTTATTTTGGACTATCGGGAGCGCCCTCTAGTGTTGTACCAACCCTTAGTGGCTATTCCTCTTACTACAAATGCTTGGACACTGCCTCTTTCAGTTCAATGAAAGTTTGAAGAGAAATATTTCAACAGAAGAAGTGAGGCGACATCGCTCAGCCTTAGTTTGCTCTGGTTATTTGATGCAGGATTAGTGTGTCAAGGCCCCAGCTGAACAGCTCTACCACCTACAAACCACTGATTGGTGGCTGGAACAAGTGAACCTATAAACTCGTATCCCAACAGCAACATTATCCTAGCAATACCTCTATTAAAAATCAAAGCATCTGGCTTTCAAATATCAAAAAACACCAACTTGTGTGACAGTTCGTCCTATGAATCACTCAGTCATCACAACAATCCTGCAGATGAATCAGTTCAATTTGTTCCACCAAAAGATTCATTCAAAAGAATGAATCATTTGCCAGGGACTACTACTGACGCTCTGGACTAATCATAAAGCTGTCATGCCTTAGCTGTAAAGAATCTGATATAATAGTGGGTAAGGTCTCCATATCAAAGTGAAAATAACTTTGAGGGGAAAACTTTGCTTTTTTGCAGGTTATATCCAGGTTTGCCGAGGCCTGATGATCTCAGCTGTCTGTCTTGGTTTCTTTGCGACTGCCTTCGCCCTGGTGGGAATGAAATGCACCAAAATCGGAGGAAGTGATAAAGTCAAAGCCAGGATTGCATGCCTTGCTGGATTACAATTCTTTATCAGTGGTCAGCATTCTTTTCTTTTGCTTTCCCTATGTCTTGAAGGAAAACTTGTGTCAGCGAAAATGGTTCCAAATGAAAATGATGACACAGATGTAGTGTCTTATTATTATTTGAACCCAGTTTCTGTTGTTACAGGTCTGTGCTCTTTGACTGCCTGCTCCCTGTATGCCCACAGGATCACATCCGAGTTCTTTGACCCTATGTTTGTGGCACAAAAGTATGTTCATTATATGATCATTATATAATCATATTAGCAATGGCCTCCTATTTAACTTTAAAAAATCCTTAATTTGTATTTGCAGTTCATTTCCAATTTTATGATATTATGACCACCTCCTTGCTCCTACACTTATTGTCCATTTGATCAGCTCCACTTACTGTATAGCTGCACTCTGTAGTTCTACAGTTACAGACTGTAGTCCATCTGTTTCTCTGATACTCTGTTACCCTGTTCTTCAGTGGTCAGGACCCCCATGGACCCTCACAGAGCAGGTACTATTTGGGTGGTGGATCATTCTCAGCAGTGCAGTAACCCTGACATAGTAGTGGTGCTGTGTTAGTGTGTTTTGTGCTGGTCTGAGTGGATCAGACAAAGTTTTTAAACACTGTGTCCATTCACTGTCCACTCTATTAGACACTCCTATCTTGTCAGTCCACCTTGTGGATGTAAAGTCAGAGACGACAGCTCATCTGCTGCTGCACAGTTTGTGTTGGGCATCCTCTAGTCCTTCATCGGTGGTCACAGGACGCTGCCCACAGGACGCTGTTGGCTGGATATTTTTGGTTGGTGGACTATTCTCAGTCCAGCAGCGACACTGAGGTGTTTAAAAACTCCAGCAGCACTGCTGTGTCTGATCCACTCAGACCAGCACAACACACCCTAACATGCCACCACCACATTAGTGTTGCTGTAGTGCTGAGAATGACCCACCACCCATATAGTACCTGCTCTGTGAGGGTCCATGGGGGTCCAGACCACTGAAGAACAGGGTAACAGAGTATCAGAGAAACAGATGGACTACAGTCTGTAACTGTAGAACTACAGAGTGCAGCTATACAGTAAGTGGAGCTGATAAGATGGACAGTGAGCGTGGAAACAAGGAGGTGGTCAGAATGTTATGCCTGATTGGTGTATAGTGGTGTTGCTAGTGTGTCATTCCTGTAGTCTTGTTGACTGTCAAAATAATGGCGATACAATGTGTCATAGCAGATTATAGCACTTAACATAGTGGGAGCCAAAAACTGGTCTGCAGAGGAGACAAAATTTATGCTTCAAACTTTACAAGAGTTAAAAAAAGTTAGCAGGATGGATGGAGGGTCTCAGAATGTTGCAGGACTTGATGTCTTCCCCTCACCCCTTCTCTAATAAGGACATGTAAAGTACATTTTCCTGAGTCTGAAATCAGTTTTAAAGCAATTAAATACACAA
Organism: Pygocentrus nattereri; assembly: GCF_015220715.1. Lineage (NCBI taxonomy): Eukaryota > Metazoa > Chordata > Actinopteri > Characiformes > Serrasalmidae > Pygocentrus > Pygocentrus nattereri. The sequence goes on from NC_051216.1 coordinate 45,759,599, forward strand.
GCACTACTCACTGCTGCTCATCTCACTCTGACTGGACTCACATGATGCTCGGTGTCATGGTAACATCTACAATAAGTGGTACTCCATGCATGCATGGAATTTTGGATGGGATTACTTGTCGTGAGCACGTAAACAAAGATTTTCATCAGATTGAGTAGAGTGAGCATAAACACCTTAGTCTTAATCTATATTGTGTTCATTTTGAGGCATCCAACAAATTTTCCCTACAATAAAGAAGCATATTTGTTTATATCATTTCATTTCTATTAATGAATAACCTTTTACTGTTCACTTTAATTTTTTATGAGTAAACGATTGTATGATTTGGTGTTAGAGTACTCAACCACAAAATTACTACAAATAACCATCACTATGTTATATAAAATGAAGGAGACTGAAGAGCTGTGTCTTGACATTAACGGTTATGTTTCTTCTCAGGTATGAATTGGGGGCTGCCCTGTTCATTGGCTGGGGGGGATCAGCACTGTGTATTCTGGGAGGGATGGTGTTCTTCTTATCACTGTCTGATGGCATGAGTAAAAGGTAAAAAAATATCCATAACTTCTCTGTTCGCATAAAAATATATTACGTTTTTGTTACTTATTTTGCTGATTGCAGATGCTTGGACTTGTTTATTTACTCTATGAATGACTTTTTTGGTGAGAGATATTTGGACCATGTCATACATCTTTGCATATTAACATCACATGTTCAGGCTCATAAAGAAGGCTTGAGGTTTAGGCCTCAGAAGCAAAATCAACGTTACACTGATAAAGATATGATGTCAGGAGTAGATAATAAATTCATAGTAGATTCATTTTTGAGAGTTCTCTTTGAATACACTTTGAACACACTTGCAAAAGTCAGATTCATCTGCTTATGGGGGTCCGACGCAGAACTCATGTTACAGTTGCATGCAATTACATAAATCCACCAGAGAGGTCCCCAAATCCTACATAGTGTTGTTTACAGAGCTACTTCATTAATTTAGTGGCTAGTAATGTAATCAACTACCTCTACAAACATTGTACATTCTGCAAGTTCAGGTCATTCAGGGGGCAGTTGTGGGCTGGAGGTTAGGGAGCTGGCCCTGTGACCGGGAGGTTGCCGGTTTGATCCCAAGGGCTGACAGTTCATGACTGAGGTGTCCTTGAGCAAGACACCTAACCCCCAACTGCTCCCCGCGCGCTGTGGATAGGGATGCCCACTGCTCTGGGCACGTGTGCTCACTGCCCCCTAGTGTGTATGTGGTGTTTCACTTCATTGATGGGTTAAATATGGAGGTGGAATTTCCCTGGTTGTGGGATCAAAAAAGTATCACTTAATGAAATATCTCCTGCTTACAAACACAAATGTGGTATGGATTGAAAGTTTAAAATGTTTCTCCACTTGTTTCAATGAGCTATGAGAGAGAACTAATTCATGACATGGCACCATGCTTTAGCTGTGATAACTGAGATTTCTAAGAGTTAAAAGCCTTGCCTTTCAATCTTTCATTTCACACACTTAGCCCAAATGTTTATTTCTTGTCTTCCACCACATTTCTTATTTTTCTTTCCTCTAGCTCAAGCCATGCTGACAGGAGACGCTATGTTTACAGTGCCTCTTATATGTCCTCTCATAGCAAGTTGCAAAACCAATCAGCCAATGGCAGACGGCCACCGGAGTACAACAACACCTCACAACAGTTCGACAAAAATGCTTATGTATGACAGCCTTAAAAACCAGATGCTAGCCACATTTCTGCCTTGAGAACTATTCAGCCTTGAAAATTTGAAAACAAATGTTGAGGGAAAAGGACACATGGGCTCCAAAGTCTATCACTTCATTATTTTTTTAAATATACACTCATTCTGAAATTGACCCCTCAAACACATTCCAAAAAAGTTGGGACAGGAGAGGAACATCAAGAAAAGTGGTGCATCCAAGAAAGCTCTAATCCTTTAGAAGTAAAGATGAGTCAAGGCTCGCCACTTTGTCCAAAATGCACCAGAAAATAATCCAGCATGTTCCTCAACATTTTGAGGAATGTTCCACAACAGGCAATTGAAAAGTTATGTATTTCACACTGTTCAGTGCATAATATCTTCAAAAAATGTCACAGATTTTGGAGAACTCTCTTTGTGTGAAGGGCATAGCTGAGAACTATTGCTGAATACATGGGACTTTTGACCCCTTAGAGCGCACTGCATTAAAAACCAGCATGTTTCTATGATGGATCACTGCATGGACTCAGGAATACTAGGAAAATCCATTGTCAATAAGCCGCATCCACAAATGCCAGTTAAGAAAATCAAAAATATCTATAAACACTGCCTACTTCTGTGAGCTCGAGCTCATCTGAACTGGACTGATGCTCAGTGGAAACACGTTTTGTGGTCTTTCAAGTCAACCTTGCAGATTTTTTGTGGAAATGACTGATGTTGTGTTCACTGGGCCAAAGAAGTAACATCCAGGTCATCTAGACTGTTCCCAGCATAAAGTTCTTGGAGCAACTTATGTGGCCTTCTAGATGCTGTCTTTTTCAGCGATGTCCATGCTTATTTCAACACGACAGCGCCAAGCCACATTCTGCATGTCACAACAGCATGACTGTGTAATCAGAGAGAGTGTGGGTGAAAGACTGGCCCGTCTGCAGTCCAGAAGTGTCGCCCATTGAAAATGTGTTTCATTAAGCACAAAATATGACAACAAAGGCCACATATGGTTGCATAGCTGAAGACATGTATAACAGAAGAATGACCAAACTCCACTTTCAAAACTGGATCATTTGGTGACTTCAGTCTCTAATTGTTTATTAAGTGCTGTTAAAAGGAATATTATTGTATTCATTTAATTGAAAAGTTTTGCATTCCCAATTTCTGACTTCAGACTTAAGATGCAAATTTAAATAATACAATTTGCAACTTAACATAAAAAAATATGTCTGTATCTGCAAATACAATCTCTGTAAAAAGCCTTAATTCATTTTGGTTTTCTGTTTTATATATTTTTCATTATTTTTGTTTGTTTTTTAATTGTGTCCCATGTTAACAATTACTGTATACCTATTTACTGAACCATTTATATATGTGTATTGCTTTATGCAAATTTTATGTTGAAGTATGTCATGTTTATGTTTAGCTAGTCTGAAGTTTACTTCTATTTCCTTCTGTCTTAATCCGCCGAGTGGAGCTTTACTGCTGTTATTATATTGATAATGTGATAATACATTGATATTTACATTGAAATAATGCTCTGCCTTTTTTATTCCGCTTACTCTTAATATACTGTTTTTACTGAGTTTGCAAATAACAGTAATGGTAATGTTAATATCAATAATACTATTACAATAAAGAAAGTAATATGTACTCATTTATAAAACAGTATAAAACATAAAACACAGAAGTAAACACACTGTATGAGAGACTCTGTGGACTTAATTAAAGTGTCCAGTGCGGCCAAACGCAGCATTCTTGTTCAAAGTGGTCAGAGTTTTCGAAACGCTCTCCCAAGCGTGTCCAGCCAGTAAATCATTTGTGGTCTTTTCACTGTATGATTATTGTGCTTAAAACACCTGAGACCAACAGGTCAAAGTGACACATAGCTTAAACATTTAGTTTATTTACTTTATAATAACCTTTAATATTCCTGTAATCCAGCTTAATTAAAGTCCACTGCACAGTGACCATTAGGACAATTAGCACCCTTTTGGAAAACAACCAAAAAGTTAAATATATAAATGAATGCTAGCTAGTACAGCAAATATCTAACACAGCATAAATATTAGCTTATTAATCAATGTGCTTTAATTGGTTTGCTAAGTTGTTCATTTGGGCACACTTTATTTTGATGGCCCTTATAGATGATTTACAAATGCTTAAACTGTTAAAAAACCTCCAGGAGGTTTAGATGTAGCTTTTTTGCTGATGGTCAAGTTGGGTATTACAGTCTTCTATTCATTTTTCTTACAGTGATGATGTACAAAGCATCTACAGTGGACCATCAAAATAAAATGTTCCCATTCATTGTACTGCAGTAAACAACTACCTCTGCCAACCCATTTCCTACCCCCACCCCCACCAACCACCATGGCAGCTTGGTTTACCAAGATGAACGTTTTAATAGCTATATCACAATTGAGCATCTAACAATAGCCATGTTTTTATTTTTATGATTACATGTAAATTTCATACTTTTATTCCCATTCAAATTTGGAGAAATAGCTGCTGGATTGGCTCTTAGAAGAAAAGTATGAATACGAATGAATGTGATCAGATTTCACAACAAATCTGACACTACATACACTCTTTAAAAGGATGGTTTTCAAGGGTTCTTTATTTGGGAAAATGGTTCTATATAGATCCGTGAACACTAATACAACCCAATGTATGATTAAAGGGTTCTTTACATCATAAAGGAATTATTTAGATTAATGGAAAATGTGCAAGAATGTACTATGGACAGGCCTTTTTGAAATGGGTTCAAGCTTCAAGAAATTGTTACAAGCTTGGCATCGTGACAATAGAGGAACCTTTTTGGGTGGTATATAGAACATTTTCAAAAATGTTCTACATAGAACCATCAATAGCACATTCTCCATCAATCTGAAGAACCATTTTATGATGCAAAGAAACATGCACAGGGTTCTGTAAAGAGGTTCTTGTATTGTTACAAGCTTGGCATTGTGACAATAGGAGAACCTTTTTGGGTGCTATATAGAACATTTTCAAAAATGTTCTATATAGAACCATCAATAGCACATTCTCCATCAATCTGAAGAACCATTTTACGATGCAAAGAAACATGACAGGGTTCTTTAAAAAGGTTCTTCTATTGTTACAAGCTTGGCATCGTGACAATAGAAGGAACTTTTTGGTGCTATATAGAACATTTTCAAAAATGTTCTTCATAGAACCATCAATAGCACATTCTCCATCAGTCTGAAAAACTTATGATGCAAAGGAACCTTAAAACATGCAAAGGGTTCTTTAACTGCTCATTCCAATTCCTCAGCTTGTATAGATATTAATATAATATTTTTTTAATTGAGTCATTTTAAACACTTACATTGTGATAATTGTGTGAAATAAAGTTAAACCAAAGAAAAATGGAATACTTTTAAAACCGTTGTCAATAAGCACTGTTCATTCCACAAACGCCAGTTAAGGTAGATTAAGGTAGGATCGTTCATGCTGTTGGCTCTGTATTACTGCCTGTAGCATGGTACAGTGTTTGAGGAGTTTGATCATGGTTATATGGCCATCTTTAGTGCTTCAAAGTAGTTTTTAAAGAAACAGTATCAACGCTGAAGTAGAAAAAGTGCCATCTCTACGGTTCACTGGACCCCAACATCAGAAAACACAAACTGTCTTTACTCTGTGTTTACTATTTCACAGATAAGGAAGGTCATTGTAAGGGTACCTTCATTACACATTGGGTGCATGCTGTTTGGAATTTACAGTAAACAAGCCTCATGATGAGCCTGACAACAAAACATATGCTGTGCTCACTTTTTCTTTCCTTAGAGGAGTTTCATAAACACATACACTCACCAAGCCATGTCCTGTCAGGTTTAAACCTGTTGTTCTCATCAGTCCACGGAGAGAAACGTTCACAGCGTATTGTCATAACATTACTGGTAAAGGAGGAGAACGTCCAGAAAGTCCAGATCACAAATTAGACATTACAATGAAGAAAACTCTCATACAAGTGATGGGTTTCTTGATCTCCACCACTGGTTGGTTCTTTGTGTGCTGCACACTGGCAATGAACTACTGGAGGTTTACCTATATAGGTGGACAAGGAGGCTACTGGGTCATCAAGGCAGCGTGGTACTGGACCACTCTCTGGAGGGACTGCTACACGGATACGACAGCTGTTGACAACTGCAGGGAATATGACGTCCTGTGGGTAATCAACCCCAGAAATACGGCTGAAAGAGGTAATATGAACCACTTATTATCACAATAAACTGTTGAACACTTTTTGAACATGAACATGATGCGCAGATGGATATGTTGAGTACTACTACCACACGGAACAGTTGTGTGCATGTAGTGCTGCCTAAGTGAACCCCTTAAAATCCCAGGCTTATTGCACACAAAGCCTTATTATTCATTCACTACAGGGTCATCAGTGCAAACGGGATGAGAAATTCATTGGTCACAGAAGTGTGGAATAGACCTTTGGGACTGCCAGTGGGCCATAGCCCTATAAGGGGTTAACAGGTTAACAGATAAATAAACACCACTCATTTTTTTAACACGTTATGGAGAAGTGCAAGTTGAAACCCAGCTGCAGAACATTGGAAGTTGCTATGATCGAATCCTCAAAAACAGCTTTTAAATGGCTTTCATAAGAAGATAAAGATAAATCAATGAGCAGCAAACTAACAAAAGAAAGAGCAAAGTGGAGCTCTGGTTCCTCTCAAGAGCCTTCACTTTCATAAGAACCACTGACTGCATATATGATATAAATGAAATATACACTCAGTGGTTGGAACATGCAGACTTTAGGTTCAAATTTAAGCAGTCAACTTATTATTAAATTAAGATCTTTAATAATAATAGTAGCAATAGCAAACAAGCAGCTGGTCATTTTATTAATTTATTAATGAAATCAAAAGTCAAGAGTACAAGCACACAATTGGGTGAAATTATGCTCCTCCGAGGAACACAGTGCACAATGGAACAAAATAGACAGTACAATTTTTTAAAGATTGATTTATTATTTCCTCATTTTCCTTCTTAAATTGTTTAAACATTGTGTTCAGTTTTCATAGCCTTTTTCATTGTCGGGACTGTTTTGCTGCTGCATTTTGTCCAACTTGTCCACAGACCTCAGAAAACTAGAAATCTTGTATTATCGGAAAATGTTTTCACATGTCATCATGTCGTTTTGGAGGTACTGTGCCTGTAATACTTCAATAATGTCTTTTTAATGTGCTGTTATATCTGCAGAGTTTACTTCCAACCTAGAGCCGACAAGCTGCTCTGCCCCTTACTTAACTCTATAGATCTGATGTAGCCAATCCGGGACTTGGGAAGAGGTAGATTAGCTAAAGCAGGTGTGGCAAATTATGGTAGGAACTTGGCTCTGCAGGAAGGTAGCTGAGGAACATGGTTGGAGACCGATACAAAAGACCTACCACTTTATTTTTCCCTAAATAATAAAAGAACACATTCAAACTCTAAACTCCCAGTTTATGAGAAATTCAAGCAAGCGTGAAAATGTATCAAGATCTGTAACAATCTGGTTGAAACAGCTGATAAAAAGTCCATTTAATGTTATACAGATGTATGTTGTTTGAACATAGACAAGCAATCTAAACACATAAAAATATAAGTTACCACTTAATATTAATTGTCTTTAATAACTGTGTCCTTCCACATTAACAGTCCATGCAACAACAATGTAACTACTGGTGATGTGTTCACTGTTACAGATGCCTTACAGTATAGCTCATGTAAACACACATGTGTATCAAGCTCAGCTTTTATTGTGTTTAAGTGTATCTTGATAGTTGTAGCAGCATGTTCTCTTATGTAATTACACATGTAAAATGATGAACTGTTTAATCAGCTAGACATTGTAACAGGCTTACACTGCATTTACACTGCATTTACACTGAGCTAGCTACAGTAGCATATGCATGTTTTGTGGCATGATGACCAAACCAAAGTTCTGGCTTGAACCCGTTCTGTGATGTGACAGTATTGACACAACAACACCAGACGTCCTTAAAAGTAACTTAACAACTACAGAGGACCTTTCCACTTACACTCTCAGAAATAAAGGTATGAAACTGTCGATGGGGCAGTCCCCCTCTTGTCTCTGGGGTGGTTCCCTCAAGGCTCCATCTCAGTACCTTTAGTCAGGGATCATAACTGAACCATAATCCACTGAAATGATCTGTTCTAAGCTGTACTGACTCCGCCCCGCCTCGCCTCCAGGCTTTTATTCTACTGTTCTGTTTTAAAACATTCAGAAACTTAAATAAGGTTCACAACTGGACCTTAAAACCTCTGTTGTACTATTGAGGGTACATTTGCATGGTTTGTACCTTGATCAGCAAAAATGTACCTGCAAAGTATCTTTATTTCTAACAGTGCACTTACATAGTTATTGTGTCATTTTTCACCTATGTAAAGGTAAACATGATAAGATAAATGGTCTTCTGCTGCGGCTGTGGGAAACATTCACATTACAGAATGTTTCATGGCCAGAACTTTGGTTGCCATGTCACAACACAGGCAAACTACTGCAGCTAGCTAAATGCAAGGGATGTTGGCCTCTCCTGTGCAGATGTAGTGTAAGTACTAAGTGTAAGTGCTCTCATAGTTTAGATCATTGGAAAAACAGCAGTTTGCGCAAATGCAATTACCTTCACTACTACACACTTTTATATGTCGTTACATAAGCAAAAATATGTCAAGTCAAAGTTTATGTGTATAGCACATAACAGGTGTTGTTGCAAAGCAGCATTACAGAAAAACACGGGTCCGAGCCCCCATGGGCGTCACCAGTAGTGATGTTTCACTGCACGCTTGGGTTGAATGCGGAGGTGAAATTTCCCCATTCGGGAACTAATAAAGGTCAATTAATAATAAATAGTTTGAGCCTGTTCAGCAGCAGTATCATCAGGTATCATCGAATATGCTGCTATAACTACCAAGATACGCTTTCATAATTACCTGAGTGAAATCTGAAGTTGATACTCGTTTATTTACATAAGCCGTTCTACTCTGTAACAGTGAACACCGTTCAGCAGTGAAGTTGTTGCGTGTATTTTTAATGTGTAACGTTTAACGTGTTACTACACAGTTATTATGGAGACAGTGTAAAATGGGGCCAAAAAATATCTCAAATGCAATATTTTATTGACAATTTTGATTACTTTGCATAAAACCTCCAAAAATAAAGTGTGTGAAGTTGATATGGAGGGATAGGGACGTCTCTCGTGGTTAAAACCTTCGTGTGCATGCTGCACTGGCCTGTTTAGCTTATCCTGTGAGGTCTAAATACTTGAATCTGGAGAGGTTTCTGTCCAGTCGCGGTCAAAATTCACAGGTGATGCTGTGGTGATACGAGAAGATGACTGAAAGCATGTTTTACTTGAACCTTTACCCCCATTAGGCAGTGCACTGTTCTACCCTATCTAGAGTTGATTAAAGTGATGACAACGGCAGCAGCAGGGTTCATTCTAAGGTGTGCCGGAGAATCCGGGAAATGAAACGAAAGCCATTAGTTTGTCAGTGAGTTGGTTCTGTAAAGCTTGTATAATCTAACAGTAGCTATAAAAGAACACAGGGTTAGGTCAACTGACCCACTGTACTGACCTGTACCTGTGAATTTCACACTGTTTGCATCTGATTGTTTTCTTCCTTTCTGAACAGGCTACATCCAGACTGTGCGAGGTTTGGTGCTGTTTGGAATGGCACTAGGCTTTTTTGCTGCCATATTTTGCTTTATTGGGATGGACTGCACATACATTGGTGGCAGTGAGAGAACCAATGATATAATATTATTGACAGGAGCGCTTTTTCATTTTATTGGAGGTATGAAATTCATACATTCATAAAACATTTTTTTTCTATGTGTTGTTTGCTTTAATCTCTCACGGTTTGCCCTTCTGTGTTGTCTCCTGAAGGTGTGGCTGATGTGGCTGGTTATTGCTTATTCACAATTAGATTAGGAAGAGCAGCGTTTGCACGCATGTCTTCAAGAGGCGTCCTGAGGTATTGAATCCTGTTTATAATTATTGATGTTTGGTTACTGTGGTAAATGTATTAATCATTCTTATTAGTAAATAGGCAACATTATAAACAACAACACTCGAATTTGACAATGATATGTTGTAGAAAACTAAAAAAAACACTAGGCACCATCCACACAGCTAGCGTTTATTAGATGGAACACAGAAATACACCGACTGCTGTGTCTGATCCACTCGCACCAGTGCAACACACACTAACACACCACCCCATCAGTGTTACTGAAGTGCTGAGAATGATCCCCCACCCAAATAGTACCTGCTCTGTAGTGGTCCTTTGGGGGTCCAGACCACTGAAGAACAGGGTAACAGAGTATCAGAGAAACAGATGGACTACAGTCTGTAACTGTAGAACTACAGAGTGCAGCTATACAGTAAGTGGAGCTGATAAAGTGGACAGAGAGTCTAGATGCAAGGAGGTGGACTTAATGAATGTCATTAGGAATATTATTATATGCTAATTAACAATACCTATTTTAACTCAGTTTTTTATTGATGGAAAACTCTTTAAATGTTCAATAATTCCAATAAACAACAACATCATTTAAATATGGCCTCAACAGATTCTGAAGGGAAGAGTAATGGTGTCATTAGGAAATACAGTACAGCCTGACATTCATCACACTGTGATTGAAAATATTAAAGGTTATTGTGTCAGTTGCGTAGGATTGGTTAAAATAAAGGACGCTGCAGTCGTGCTGTCCGTTTTATGCCTGTGTGGCATGGTGTGAACTGTTTGTACAGCAGGGACTTCTCAGCCTCCCTTTTCAGCCAGCATTGCTCACTAGCAGCTCAACACAGAGTCTTAACATTTGACACACAGAGAGCCAAGTGTTCTAGTTAATCTGACAGCAAAGATGCATGGAAAAATATTTTATTTGATTTATAGTCATTAAAATTAAGATTTCATATTTTAATTTTAAAATTTCCTTTCAGCCAGAAAAATTGCCACCACACTGCTAGAAATAAACGCACTATGCAGGTTCATGATTCATTCATCAACGTACAAACAATGTAAGTGCACCTTAAAAGGTACAACAGTGGTTCTAAGGTCCTTACATGAGTTTTTCCTAGTGGAAAAGTTGGTATTTGTACCTTTTCATAACCGAATGTTTTAAAACAGAGCAGTAGAATAAAAGCCTGGATGCGAGGCGAGGCAGGGTGTGTGGAGTCAGTACATCTTAGAACAGATCATCTTAGTGGATTATGGTTCAGTAATGTTCTCTGACTAAAGGTGCTGGGTTGTACCCCTGAGGCTACCACCCCAGTGGCAAGAGGGGTACTGCCCCAGTGACAGTGCCTTTTTTCTGAGGGTGTAGGGGGGTTGGTGTATGGTTTAAAGACCATGATGTTGAAATAATTTAATGCTATGTTGTCACAAAAATGTGTTAACACACAAAAGTAGAGTTAAACTGCAATGAATGTATATTTACGTTGTTGGCCATTTTATGTGTCAGTTTTCTTCTTGTTACATTCTTCTTGTTCTTTTATTCGCGATTGATCTCATTTCTTTTATAGGTATCAGATAGGGCCTCCAATATACCTTGGTTTTGTGGGCAGCTTCTGCATAATCCTGGGCTCTATTTTGTATGTGGTGACTGTCTACAGAATCCTCGTGCCAAAGAGGTGAAACACGCACAGGCAATACATTTACAAGCCACAGCCACATCATCACATTTCATTTGGTACTTCATTAGTAACTACACATCGCTGCTGTCTGAACAAAACCTTGTATCTCCACGTTTGTCACTTATTTGAAAGGACTTTCCATTGTGTGTAAATGTAATATAAATGGACCAAAAGAAACGGCCCAGAATTGCTTGGAAAAAAAATCTGGTTCCACTGACTTACATTAAAAGTAAAGTATGTTTTTTCCTGCTCCTGTAAAGTTACCGTTTTGGAGATACGAGGTTTTGTTCCGACATATTATAGACATGGCACTCTGATCAAGTCTTTAGACTTAGTTTGTTCACACAGACATAAACTGAGCTGCTTTCGTCTTTGGTTTTTTTATTATAGGAAAGTGGACGCATCTATGCCGAGAAAGCCCATGACCGCTAAAAGTTACGTTCCACTGGCCAAAAGTAAAACATTATACACTGAAGACCACACAGCATCGATTCACTCCGATCTCTCAAGGCCCTTAAGCAAGTTAAGTGGTCATGAGTCCAGAGTTTCTCATATTACAGAAATTTCCGACAGAGATGATTTTGTTTGAACGTTGAATTATTCATATCCTTTCATAACATTGAAAATAATAGTGTAGCACAGTCGTCCTGCAATCATGGACTTTGCATCACACTTTGTTTACATAGCAATGGTTTTAATTGATTCACTAATATCATCACTTTCAGAACAAAACCTAGCATCGCTGACATTTCAAAATTATAGAAGAATGAAAGATCCTTCTTAACTTTAATGTCTGGTAATGTAATGAGATTTTATTTTAATTTTAATTAATAGCTTCTTTTTTATCGGTTCATTTATGAAGTGTTCATGCAAAGTAAAGGGCAACTGACATTTTCGAAAAAGTTGTAAAATAAAGGGAAAAAAATCAGGACATCAGGTTTTGATATGACAGTGACTATATTGTCATGTATTATTTTGTAAAGTAGCGTAAATATAATAAACATATCACATCAGTGAAATATATCACAGATTGAAGAGTTCCTGAAAATAAATATTGCTTTTATTGTATTTTATATTTTTATAACTGTCCACGCAAAGTAAGCTGGACTTGAGAAATGATCCTGGGTGAAACAGAGTACAGAGCAAGCTAAGAGAAAGGTTCTGTTATGTGTTCTGCAATAACCGTTTTGTGTGTTCATGTTTTCAACCAATAAAGTCACTTCATTTGCACAGTGGAATGCACTTGCATAACACAGACATTGTGAGCCACTTAATCTGTCAAACTACCTTTTATGAAATTAATAGTTCCAGCAGGTGCAGGTGACATTACAGTTAGCAGGAGTCAGTGCAGAGTAGCTAAAACGGGAAAGTTCAGGTCCAATAGATGTAAAACCTTTCTACTCCACATTCTGGGAAAGGTCATATCTACAGAAGACAGTTGAGAGTTCAGTAGATTTTCTTTGTGGTGGCTGAAGGCACTGACATAGCAACGAAGTACATGGTGTGTCATCGTTCAGTCTCACTTTGAAGATTTAGTATCTGCCAAAATTCACTGCTGCATGCAAACATGTCTCTCCTGCCATGCATTCACAACAGGCAGTCAAAACTGTCCCTGTCTTCTCTGCATCTAAGGTTTCAAGTGGTGCTTATTCAATAATCGACTAAATTTCACCTGCACAGACATAGAACTTTACTGACAGTGTTAACTACGAAAGTAGGCCTAGCTAGCTTACAGTTTTCTAAACAAGCGAACCAATAAAATACAAATGTTTGAACAAAACTGTCCACATGCAAGGCGGCACGGTGGCGCAGTGGGTAGTGCTGTCGCCAGGTGACCAGGGTCCTTTCTGTGTGGAGTTTGCATGTTTTCCCCGTGTCTGCGTGGGTTTCCTCTGGGATCTCCGGTTTCAAAGTCCAAAGACATGCAGTCAGGCCAATTGGACACATTAAATTGCCCCTAGATGTGAGAGAGTATGTGTGTGTGTGTGTGTGAATGCATATGTCTGTGTGTCTGCCCTGCGATGGACTGGAGACCTGTCCAGGGTGTATCCTGCCTTTCACCCACAGACTGCTGGCATAGGCCCCAGCTCCCCGTATGACCCATAAGGATAGGCAGCTTAGAAGATGTTTGTGTGTCCACATGCAATCCTGGTCATTTTAATTTCACCAACAGATCCTGCCTTGAAGTACGGCCAAGTGTCAAGACATTTGTATGCCTTTGTGCTTTGCTAAGTGAATTTCAATGGCGAGAAAATGTGGTACTTATCCTAGCTACGTGTCAGGATTCTTTGGATAGACTGCTGTCCAGGCCAATTGCCCTTAATTAAACCCTTTAAATGGTCAAGGCCCACAGTTTTATTTAACACTTCTATAACTTAAGAATATCTCAGCCAGTTTGCAATGAAGTTACTGAAAACTAAGCCTTAGTATGTAACAAGCCGGGCATTTTAAGGGGTTAAGCAGATAATCGCTTGTTTAATTCCTGTTTTCACCGTTTCCCCTAATACACGCAGAAATGTTGTGAATGTTTTACCTCTCAGTCTGGCTGAGGGGGTGTATACGGGAAGGAAAGTGAGGTCAGTGCATACTGTCTTTACTGAAATCTGATTGGCTGAACCACATTTGAAGCCAGAAACACTCAATATTGATCTGTGTCATGTGATTGTGACAAAAGGGGTTTGTTGGCAGGCTGTATGTGTAGAGGAGCTTTATCAGGGCGAATCCAACACTAGTAGTCACAACAGGCCGAGGTCAGAGAACAGTCAGGCAGGTTCACTCAAGGCAAATCCATCCAACTAAGCGGAGGGTCAAATACAGGGAAACACTACACAAACAAAACAGCTCAGAACCAAGGTAAGTACACAAAGGCCAAACAAGGAATATGTGTATGTGTGTATGTGTGAGTGACTCAATGAGTTCAAAGAATGAGTCACAGTTGTGTGCAACGATGGGGAGACATTGTGACAGTGACATCAGTGGTTACAGGTTACATCCGATTACAGGTTAAGACTGAGGTGTTTATGCTCACTGTACTCAGTAATCTGATGAAAATCTTTGTTTACATGCTCGCTACAAGTAATCAGATCCAAAATGATGCACATGTGTGGAGAACCACTTAAACGTTGCCATGACAGCAAACATCATGTGAGGTCCAGTCAGAGTGAGATGAGCAGCAGTGAGCAGTGATTGTGTTGTAATTGCTTTAAATGATGTCAGACAGGAAAACATCACTTCACTTTCACTTGTCCTCATCAAAGAAGGCCGAGAGGAAGACGTCGTGTTCTGAGACATACAAGCTGGACGTCCATCCCACTGCCGTCTTTTAAAGATCAGAGCATAAACTCCGTCACCTCTGCAGACCAGTTTCTGCTCCGCCGTGTTGAATCGTATGAACTTTCACTGTGACGTGACACAGATGCAGAATGGACTTAAACATTCCTGTAGGGAATGTAATCAGATACAGGCGATTACACGGATATTATTCTTCTATTTAACGGATTATTTACAGGATTACCCATCTCGTTCAGTAGGATAGGAATTTTATTCCGAATGGCCTCAGTCGGACTAGACTATTCCGATTGAGGTGTTTAAGGTGTTTACATGGACATATTCTCTTCCGATTGAGCTATTAGTCTCGCTATTAGTCTAGATTATTAACAGATTATTAGACTGCATGTAAACATGGCTACTGTTATGCTATCCATCTGATTGGGAGAGTCAAAATAGCTTCTACAGCTCTACAGTTAAATGCAACAACAGCTGACATAACAACCAGAACTTCAACTGTATTCCTGCCTAAGTAAACAGATGTGACAGTTTTTTGCCTTAGTGTTTGGCAGGTAATTCAGCAATGTTTATATATACAATGCAAAAGCTGTCAAAACAAATTGGATGAACATGATCGCCACACAGAACCCTGCAGCAAGTTCACCCAGTTCACTAGCTAACATTGACAAACTAAGTTAACAGCACCAATTTTTATATTATTTATAAATAATGTCACATTTCTCTCACTCCCACTTTTTTCTCAACTACCCATCCAGCATTAATTCAGCGGTAGGCATCTGTAACCTACTTTTATTGGCCTTCAGGCTTTTCCTGTGTACAGGAATGGACTGTTTACACATAGGAGTGCATCTGTATGTCCTAGCAACAGCACTTTTGACTGATTGTTGCAAATAAATCTAGATCTCTACCCAGCCTAAGCGCTTACCTTACGAACCTTGTAATCAACTTTGATTAAACAGGAGGGATTTCTCCATACAAAAACAGACTAACTTACAACTTCAAGCTAAACTAAACCTATAACATTAATTATCTTCAATACAGTTTTACCCACTTCAACCCACTTTTATATTCAAACTACCATCGACTTGCAACATTCAGGAATCCAAAGAATCTTTCCAACAAGGCAGAGACCACAAAGCAAAATGTCAAACACACTATTGCATCAGAAACACTAAAGTACCACTTTCACTATGTGATCTAGACTGTCAAAATATTTACCTTGCTTGCACATTGTCACATTAACACATAGAATGTGACTCCATAGAAGGCCTGCCTTGATATTAATCTGATTGGTCAGAAAAATCAAACACTATTTGACCACTTTGAGTTGAACTTTTTTCATCACAAAAAACAGGACCCACTAAATGACCCCTTGTCTTTAGGCCTGATGCAGCATAACAGCATCTGAATAAGAACGGATTCAGGATGAAATTCAGATATTAAATAAACTACTTTTTAAGTGGGAAACATTAGTGTTTGGTGATTGTGTTAATTAAAGAAAAAAGCAGGTTAAAAGGGCATGTTTGAACCCTAAATATACAATAAGTATTGAATAATTATATATATATATATATATATATATATATATATATATATATATATGTATAATAGACAATACAGCACCACATTCTCAGATACTATAACACTGAGGTGTGCAGAATAAAAAACAGAGGTTCCAAAACTTCAGGGGATCTCGTTTGTATTTATAAAAATGCATGGCCTTCAAAAGGCTCACCCATTTGAGGCAATGGAAAACTTTCATTCTACACTCGGAAACACTGCTATTGATATTATTATCAATGTTTGTGTTTACAACATTTCCTGATGGAAACTAGGTCAGACTGCATAAAGAACCATGCAGAATACTGAAATGAGGCAATCGCAAGTAACTTCTTGGTTGTTTTTTCTTTAAAGTATAGTACTGTGCAAAAGCCAGAGACCTTCCTTAATTTATTTATTTTATGGTCAAAAATAGCCATTAGTACAAGACAGGAGGTGTTTCTGAGGAGACTAGATATAAAGTAAACCACTTGCTTAAGGAAGGGGCGATTCAAATATAAGCAAAAAAAAAAAACAGAATTTTTTTTGAGCAGGGTCCATTCAGACCCCATGTCCTCTACCTCCTCCGAAACATGATAAAAGCTCTCCCGGCAGTGGGAGTTAAAATCATTCTGAACAGGGGCCTCTGAAAGTCATTCCCAGCACACCCACGCTATTCACTTGGGCCTACTGGATCTGACCATCAGTCTTCCCTGTCGTCTGGATCCAACTCACCACCAGATGGTGATCGGTTGACAGTCAGAACTGTTGTTTGGTGCTTTAAGAGTTTTCCTCCCAGCAATTTTTATTTGCATTGAGGTGACCATCTCGTCCACTGGGACAAACAGCAAATGCATGGCAGCCAGCCGGGGACTCGTGAGTATCCCCACAACTGCCCAGCGTCTCTCATCCTGTGCAGCTCCTCTCCTATCAAGCAGTTTGGTTCCAGAGCTGACACTGTGGGGGGAAGTGAGCCCATCTATATCTAGTTGGTACCTCTCAATCTCCCACACAAGCTCTGGCTCCTTCCCCCGAGTGAGGTTACATTCCACGTACAAAGAGCCAGGTGTCCATGCTGCTAAGGGCCTCCATACCATCTCCCACTGCCTATACAGTACTGCACCCATCCCCCATGCTGTACCTTGTGGGCCCACATGCACCCCCTCATGTTGCCTTTTCTGGCTGAGCCTGGATGGGTTACGTGGGCTGCCCAGCACTCACCAACACTACCCCCAGACCTGGCTCTAGGGGTTAGGTCCTGTTAACCCTCTCCTGGGCAGGGTACACGATTTCCTGCATCCTTTAGTCACGGGGGATTTTTGGATCTAGTTAGTCTGGGTCTTCACTCCAGACTTGTTCGCCTTGGAATACCCTACCAGTAGCATACCGCTCCAGACGACTTAGCTCTGAAGATCCATAGACCACACAAGCCCTTCCGCCATGGCAAGGCCACGATCCAGGAACGGCCCATTATTAATTAATAAAGGAATAATTAATCAGTCATTATTTATTTAGAATGTCAGCCTTTCATGACACGTAGTTCTTCATTTCAACAAAAGTACAACTACAACACAATCATTTTAACCAAAAACATAATCTCTCAAAATGTGCTTAATTCTCAAACTTCTGGAAACACACCAGAAAGATGAGCTCAGCTACACGAGAGTGAAGTCATGCTGGTGGTTTACAGCCAATATGTCCACCATAAACATACTGATTACTGTACTCACCTTGAAACCAAAGCCAATGGAACAGCAGGAGAAGACATGGCTGTGTGATGACCGTACACAAGCACTTCAGCCAGAGAAAAGCGTTGACACATTTTCTATTTTGCTCGAAGACGGGACTTGCGTTCGCTTCATAACAGCCATGAACTACAGAACAGTTATCATGTATGTGGAAATCGGTTGCTTTGTGGCCTGCGTCTGCGGATGGATATTAGTTTGTTCCACCATGCCGCTAGAATACTGGACTTATTCTGAAGTGGGTACTACAGTCATTACCAGCGCTCACATGTTTTCCAACCTCTGGAAAGACTGCACGTCTGACTCGACTGGGATGACTGACTGCAAGGACTTTCCATCTTTGTTATCTTTGCAGAGTAAGACTGTGCACTTGACTCTCATTTGGTGGAATGTCTTTCACAAGGATTTGATAAACATAACTGTTTTAGGAACTGACTGTGTGTAACTAGAATTGAAATGTGTGTGAGGTCACAGAGTGAATAGACTAACTGGCTAATATTTCTCCTACACCACTGTTTTAATTTTATTTAAATACTGATTTTACATATTTATTTTCAGCAGAATATACATGATGAAATCTAATCTGTAGACTGTACCTCTTTCTCTCTTGCTTCTCGATTTTCAATGATTACAGAGAAAGCAAACTGTTGTTGTCGGAACAAAACCAGGTTGTCCAGGTTATAAAGGGCACCCTTAACCACACTTACAAATCCATCATGCCTGTCCGTCGGCATCATCTGCTCCCACGTTACACTTATTCATGTTAAACTACTGTTCCAAACATATCAATATTGGTTATCAATTTACATATGCACTTGTCTGCTGTTAAACAGTGTACATCCACTTCTGCCGAGCTCTGATATTCACCTCCATACTCCTGGGGTTCTTCGGAGCCATTTTGGCCCTGGTGGGGATGAAGTGTACTAAACTTGGTGGTTCTGACATCACAAATGCAAGGGTTACCTTTGCTGCAGGGATTAATTACTTGGCATCAGGTAAATATTTCTCTCTCTCTCTCTCTCTCTCTCTCTCTCTCTCTTCTCTCTCTCTCTCTCTCTCTCTTTTTTTTTTTTATATTTCAAACCCAGAGTGAAGTTCTGATGTTTGTGAGCGGTGCTGGTAAATG
Source organism: Pygocentrus nattereri (assembly GCF_015220715.1). Taxonomy (NCBI): domain Eukaryota; kingdom Metazoa; phylum Chordata; class Actinopteri; order Characiformes; family Serrasalmidae; genus Pygocentrus; species Pygocentrus nattereri. Next base: position 45,778,680 of record NC_051216.1, read on the forward strand.
GATGGTTCTCTTTCCTCTTCAGGTCTTTGTGCTATGTTTGCTTATAGCTGGTTTGGAAATAGAATTATTTCAGAATTCCTGAATCCCACCTTTCCGACACAAAAGTAAGCTGCTTTGTCTCCTCCTAAGACCTTTGGTAGCTACATTTTCATGTCATTTGACACATGTGGTGTACAGTTCTGTAAAAAAAGAATATGCCCCTCATCCGATTTCTTCTATTTTTGCTCATTTTTCACGTATCAATGTTTCAGATCATCCAGCTATTTTTTAATATACGATAAAGACAAGTAAACGCAAAATGAGGCTTGCATTACATTTATTGAAGGTAAAGATTAGTTGAAAACCTATATCACCCTTGTGAAAAGTAATTGCCACCCCTAAACCTAATAACTGGTTGTGCTACCTTTGGCAGCGAAAACTGCAATCAAATGTCTGCAATAACTTGTGATGAGTCTTTCACACTGCCTAGGAATGTTGACCCACTCTTCTTTGCAGAATTGTTTTAATTCAGCTACATCGGAGGGTTTTCAAGCATGAATTGCTTGTTTGAGGTCTTGCCCCAGCATCTCCATGGGATTCAAGTCAGGCTTTGGTCACTCCAAACCCTTAATTTAGCGTCTTTTGAATCAGAGGTGGACTTGCTTGTGTGCTTCACATCATTGTCCTGCTGCACAACTTGAGCTTTAGGTCAAGAACTGACAGGCAAAAATTCTTCTGGATTTTCTGCTGGAAAGCAGAATTCATTGTTCCATCAAATATGACAAGTTGTCCAGGTCCTGCAGAAGTAAAGCAGCCCCAGACCATCATACTACCACCACCACGTTTCACTGTTGGTATGATGTTCTTCTGGTGGAATGCGGAGTGGTTTACGCCAAATGGAATGGGACTCATATCTTCCAAAAGGCTCCATCTTTGACTCTTCAGTCCACAGAATATTATCCCAAAAGTCTTGGGAGTCATGGTGTTTTTTGGCGATTGCGGTCAAGCCTTTGTGTTCTTTTAGTTAGGAGTGGTTTGCTCCTTGCAATTCTTCCACTGTTGCCATTTTCACCCCGTGTTTTTCTTATTGTGGAATTGTGTAGATTGACATTAGCTGAGGCAAGTCACGCCTGCAGTTTTTTTGATTTATGACCCCTGGATGAGTCATCGATGCCCTCTTGGTGAAATTTTGGTACATCCCTCAACTGGGAAGGTTCACCACAGTTCCAAGTTTTCTCCCTTTGTGGATAATGGCTTTCACTGTGGTTCGCTTGAGTCCCAGAGCCTTAGCAAAGGCTTTGTAACCCTTTGCAGACTGGTAGATTTCAATGACTTTGCTTTGCATCTGTATTTGAATCTTTTTTTTTTCTCAGTTTTTTTTAGACATTCTAGCTGCTTCACATTGCCAGACAGATTCTATTTAAGTGATGTTTAGTTTCAGCAGGTCTGGCAGGAATCATGTCTGGGTGTGGCTGGTGAAACTGAACCCAATAGTCAATTGAATTTGGTTGATTTAGTAGCTAAGGGGGCATTTACTTTTGTGACATAGGGCCAGATAGGACTGAACAGCAGTTTTGCTTCAATAAATTAAATAATTTAAAAGCAGTTTTTTGTTTACTTGTGTTATCTTTGTCTAATATTAAAAAGAGTTTGATGACAATGAAGTGTGATAAATATGCAAAAAATAGAAGAAACTGGTAAGGGAGCAAATACTTTGTCACAGCACTGTATACAGTCATCCTTTGATTCTGTTACATGCTGATAGGCAATGATATCAATTTAAATCTTATTCAAAAGTGCAGATAAATCGTTTAATCTGAGATCCAGCAGTTTATCCTCTGATGCTTTAATTCAAATTTGATTAGAAAAATTTAGAGAATTGCACTCAATATTTAGGATTAAGTAGAAAATCTGAATTTTAGAAATTTCATCATCAATTCTGTAAATTGCCACTTATGGATTAGGGATTTTGGTTTGAAGTCAGTTGATGTCAGTTATTATTTTGTATTTTTTCTTATTCAACTCGATTCAAGAAGATTAATCTTGATTCAACAGGAGATTCAGCACCATGTGAAGATGTTTCAGAGCTGTGGGTTATGTATCTCTTTGCTGGCTTGGCAGGTTTGAGCTTGGAGCAGCGCTGTTTATTGGATGGGGTGGCTCCTCTCTTCTCCTAATTGGGGGTCTCGTGTACAGCGTCGTTGCAGGACAGGAGGGCTGCCAGTCAAGGTAAAACTTCTGATATGCTGTACATAAGACGTGAGAGGCTTAGTTGCATTTCCACTGGATTATATTCTAATGTCTAAATAAGACATATTGACAATTTTTCAGTTAGGGTGTGTTTCAATAAGGGAATCTGTTTGGAAGCAGCACGTACATAATCCCAATTACTTCTTACTAAACATACAACATCAAAATATTGTTAGTATTGGAACAAAACTCTGTACCTCCAATTTTGTTGTTATTTTTTTGTGCATACTGTTTAAAAGCCAGTTGCCCTTTATATTGCATAGATTTCATGATGAATGGGCCAACATAAATGGTTCCAATGATTTTGATCTCCAATATTTTGAAAAAAGTCATTACACTGATTTACATTGAAAGAGCAATTTTGCCATTTTCTGTAAAATTACCATTTTGGAGTGGTTGGAAAGGTTTTGCATGTTTGTAAATTTAGCAGCAGTGTAGCTGTTAGTCTTATGTTATTGTTGAGGAAATATGACAGAGGCACCATGGGAACATAAAGCTATTTCCCACTAAACTTTCAGTGAAAAGACCTTAGGACAACTTGGCTGTTGCCAAAAACATAAAGGGAATATGTAGTTGGTCTAGTGTAGTGGTTAACACCTCTGCCTTCTACACTGTAGACTGGTGTTCAATCCCCACCTGGGTCAGCACCCTATACTATACCAATAAGAGTCCTTGGGCAAGACTCCTAACACCACCTTCGCCTACCTGAGTAAAATGATCAAATTGTAAGTCGCTCTGAATAAGAGCATCTGGCAAAAAGAAATGTACTCTGAGAAAATAAAGTTACAAAACTGTCACTGGGGTGGTCCCCTCAAGGGTATGTCTCAGTTCCTTTAGTCAGGGAACATAACTGAACCATGTTTTCTAAGCTGTACTGACCCCACACTCCCCTTCTCATCTCCAGGCTTTTATTTTACTGTTCTGTTTTAAACATTTGGTTATGAAAAGGTACAAATACCAAATTTTCACCTTGAAAAACTGATTTAAGGTCCACAATCAGACCATAAAGCCACTGTAGAACCTTTGAGGGAACATTTACATTGTTTGTACTTTGATGAATGAAAAATGTACCTGAATAGAACCTTCATTTCTAAGTGTACTTAAGGTAAAATATTAGTTTCAGTACAGTTCCATTGTAACATTGCATGCTATTATTTTTATGTAGTATTATGCAATCCACAAAAAATTACAAAAAAAGAGAAAAAAATCTCTTTGTCACTTCAGCCCGATTGATCAAGAGAGTCTTGTGTACTCTGCATATGAAGCGCCCTCTTCTGACGTGGTGGGACCAAGCAAAGAGCAATACGAACAGCCTCCTTCACCTTTTCCTGACGAAGAAATCAAGAAGATGGAGAGCTCTAGCAAACCCTTGAGTAAAGCCTACAACAAGGGTGAATATGTATAGAATATTCCCCCCATCGCTGTTTTTCATTCTTATTTTCTGACTTGAACTGTGGACACTCATATCTGTATCTTCAAAGAAAAAATGCATTTTCATGTGCAGGTTATAACGGTCAGCTGGAAACTCTCTAGCTAATGACAAAGCCACTGTTACACTGCATTTACTAAAGTCAGTTAGCTAGGTAGATGGTTTGGATAGGAACAGTTACAATAAAGTTGAAGACCGGACTAATATCTCAAAAGCCCCCTTAGTGTGAGTGCTTTTCATCAGTCTCTTGTAATAAAAATATTCCTGAAACTCTGCACTACTGCATCAGCGTGATTTTGGAGAGAAACACTGTTTGGCTATTTTGGAACTTCTGTAATCTTTATATATTGTATTTGTGATCATATCTTGCTTCTCAGTCCCAGATAACAATTTAAGGGTGACCTAACTGAGGAAGTGATATTTAGATTCATGAAAATCCGTGAATTTCTGAACTAGTATCAAAAATGTAATGTATTTAATGGTTATGCACAAGATGCATTTAACACTGACACCACATTTGCATGCTTGTTGAAAATATCACATTTTATTAGCAAAATTAAGCTCAGTTGCGACAAAATTAAACAATTGGAAACAAAACATAGTTTTAAATTTACCAAGAAAACTACAATGTGTGCAAATGTGCAAACTTATTTTCAAAATCAAGGTCAGATTCTTTCCTAAAATCATTAAAAAAAACCCACACAATTATACACACTGCATGCATGCATACATACATACATACATACATACATACATACATACATACATACATACATACATGGCCCAGCATGAATCACTTTGTGCAAATCAACTTTTCCCTTTAAATCTTAAAAAAACAAGATACAAAAAGTACAAAAAATATAAAAAAAAGAAACAAAACAAAAAAAAAACAGCTCTCAAAAAAAAAACTGCATAATATTTGTGATCTTTAAATTGCATTGCCAATATGCATAAAAAAACAATTAGTCTTTACAGCTTTTATGTAAACTGATTAATGCAAGTTACACCCATTGTATAGTGATTTGTTTCTTTAGCGTTATGTAGGCCGTTTTTGCATTTTGTGAAGCACCAACACCAAGTTGCCAGTTTATTAGCTCCATCTATCCTTTACCTACATTTCTTTGCCATTTAATCAAAAACATCCACCTTATAGGTTTGTAGGTTTACAGTTATGGACTGTAGCCCATCTGTTTCTGTAGAATTTATCAGCCACCCATCACCTCATGCATCACTGGAAAAAGACCATCACAGCACCACTGCAGACCAGGCATGGTGGCGTGAGTAGACTAGTGTGAGTGTATCGGGTACAACAGTGTGGTCCCCCGCCCCGCATGAAAAGATGAACTATATTCTCTAAAAGTGTAAAAGCAAGATGCATCTATAAACTAGCCCATTAATGTCCAGAACCCCAGCAACCCCCTAGAAAACATCTGGGTCTGAGGTGATCTTGTCGTAGTCCTTATCCATTGATGGATGGATAGTGGGGGGCTGATAAACCGTGCAGAAACCTATGGACTGTAGTCAGTAGATGTAAACCTACAAAGTTCACCTAAAAATGGAAAACGAGTGCCCAATAAACTGATATGTACCTAATAAACTAGTGATTCCGTGTGTACCTGAAGATCTATTTTGACCATCTGACATGCACAGTGGGGAAGTCCCAGCGGTCTGGATGGCCTAAGTGTAACAAGTTTCTGTAAGGAGATGTGCTCCATTCAAACACAGGGACCTCGTCCCATGTAGGCCCACTGACTGCCAGCAACTCGTATTGCTTGAACAAGCCATAGGAGGTCACCTACCGAAACACAAAGACAGAAATACAGTTAAATTAATGGATTTGCTTTGTTAATTTATTTTCTCATAAAACCATCTCACCCAAGTCATCTATTCAGCCATTGTATTTTTGGTCAATTAAGATACTGTCAAATGTCTAACTCCTATTATTACTTTATTTCTGTTTTTATTTGTTTAACATTAGAATAATAGTTGTGCTGTAAATGCATTTGTACTACAGATATAGTTGAAACAGTTTATATGATGTTGGCCTGCAATTTTAAAAAAGATGAGAATGAGGCAAGGCCATGCTAAAGTGTAGCCAGCAATGCTAATTCAGCAATGTTAACGTATATAGCAGAGGTCACTAACAGGCAGACCGCAGTCCGAGTCCGGACCCAGACGCTGTCCTATGCAGACCTGGACCAATAACCAATAAGCTATGGAGAATGATTTAATTTCGATGGGGTGGTCCTATTTTAATTGGCGTAACATTTCTAGCCTTTACAGTGGCTTAAGCATGCATTGTACAAATCACGTGACGCTACTCAGCCCATCAGATCTGTGCATTAGGATGAGCATTGAAACTATGAGCGAGTGACGCCAGACAGGAGGCGAGAAACAGCAGTCAGAGAAGAAAGTGAGCCAGATTATTTTACATGGCTCTAAAAAGAGATAACTGACAATGAATGTTGTTGAAATATCACTGAATGGTACTTAATAATTCATAAATAGGAAAAGGGAAGGAGTGGTGGGAGCTTCATGGCCATCCTATGCAGAGATACAGACTAGTCATGTTTTTGACTGCTAGTAGATTACTTGCCTTCATGTCAGTGCCACCATGAGGTCTCTGTCTCAGAGCTCCAAAAGGGTACGTGCCATTCGCTGGGTTCAGATCGGAGCGCGCAGAGATTGCATTCTCACCGTTATGAGGAGGATCACAGCCCTCACATTCTGATAAGGGATCATTCTTAAAGTTGTTATATCTGTACAGACGAGAAAGACAGAAGGAAATAAAATGCAAGCAACACAAAGAAGCGTAAAAATATTATACACTGGAGGCCAAAAGGAATTGTGCAGATGCATGTAATACACTGATGTTCATAACGTGGTGCTATGAAACCAACAATGCTTTGCAGCACTAGACATTAACTTCAGAGTTCATTTTTCTGTTTGCAATAATTTTGTTTAGATTTTATTTGTAATTCGATTTAAATTGTACCTATAGTAATGTGTGTCTAAAAAAACACATAGTATATTGTGTAATGTAAAAAGTGAATAAATATATACTGCTCGTAAAACTGCTGTGCCATAAAATTGTGCCACCTGTGATCTCAATTGTGTAAAAAATAAGAATTAAAAAAAGGTCAAGACAATTCTGCACAATCACCTGATTAAAAACTGAATGATATCTTATGACACTGTGACAGGGTATGAAGAAAGGTCATATCCAGCTGCTACTGATGACTCACATCAGTACACTGAGAGGACATAGGATGCAGTACATTTAGATTATTTAAAAAAAACAAAAACTTTGTGGCCATGAAAAAGCAGTGAGGCAGTCATCAAGGTCAAACAAGGACCTACACAATATTGATGCATCAGCCATCACATGGGCAAGTTAACAACATATTATCGTTACTGTGATCAATTATTTGTCAATCAGCTTCTATGGGTATATTTTGGGTGCTTCTAGAACACGGGTCTTACTATAGCAATAGTTGCTTGTTTGCAACCCTCATAAATATTTAATATCAGGATACATTAGACATTTTCTCATGAGCATTGTGTAAATGTGAAAATGCCTTCAAATATCATGATTTTATTTGCTGACCCTTACAGAAGAAGAACAGAGCAAAAAGCCTTTTGATTTCACTGTGAAAGCAGACGTAACTAAAGAAAATGCTCATACCTCATCAATCGCACCATGGATTCCATATCAGTGACCAGGGTTTGGTTCCGACGGAATATCTGAGCCCTCGGATTCTCACTGTAGGAGAACCATGAGCCATACTTCTTCACCAGATCCTCGCCACCACTTGCGTTAAACACCTCCTCAAAATACCTTAACAAAAATAAATAAATAAATAAAAAGCGGCCCATCTGTTGTCATGCACAAGTTATTAGTCCCCCCACCCCACCCCGCTTGAACCCATTCATCACTGATTGGCTCCTGGAGTTTTTAACACAATGTGTTATGTTTACACTATAACCAAGTCCTTAATTAGCCTAAGAACCAAGTCCTTAATTAGCCTAAGAACCAAGTCCTTAATTAGCCTAAGACCCAAGACTGAACCAAGACTAGTAACATGCAGTCCTGTTCACCATAGTAAACGCTAGCTACATATATATATACATACATAAACATATATATATATATATATATATATATATATATATATATATATATATATATCCTACCAAGCGCAGCTCTGTGGCCAGACACTAACCACTGATTAAGGGTCATTAAAATGTTTATTAACACTTTACCCAGTTGAAAATATTGCTAATAAAGCGGCCAGCGAGTGTGTACAGGACACATGATTCAACCCTATACACAACCAGCAGATTAGATAAAAATTCTTAACCAATAATGACTATTTTTAAATACTACTTTCATACGTCCCTGATGGTTGCATCCCGTCACCCCTCACTTACGGGATATTGTAGCTGGCCCAGTAGCCGGTCATATAGAGCTCCTGAGTTTTATCTGCAATCTGGATCATCCCTCTGGAACAAAGGCAAAAAGGCTTCAGCAGAGAGCAAATTACAGAATAGGGTCATAATGACTTCATTTAATTTGATTTAAATGTTTATACATATACATGTTATAAAAAACATATGTAACATTATTATTGTTGTTGTTGATGATTAAAATGTATCCTCTTGATAAATTGGCAATGATTACTTGTAGATTTGCATGATCCTACACATTCTGAATTCATCTACTGCGCGATCTCTGCAGTAAGAAACTAATCCTGATAGACGCACCCATGTATATGTATATTCCCTGTGTTATGTTTTTATATCTGTTTAGTAAAAGTCTTTAAAGGTGTCCTAGTTTTCCTTTTTCCAGCGTTTAGAAATCTTCAAAAAGCATGTTTTTGTAATGTTTTAGTCAAGTCAAAGCAAGTTTACTTGCCATTGTCTATAAAAGTAAATGCATTTTTGGCATTACTAATACAGTCAATAACAGAATAATAGCCCCATTCTAAAAATTTTCTCTGATTCAACCCTTGTTAATCATAAAGCCCTATATGGTGCCCCGTTCGCAGCCCTAAAGCAGATCACTGTTAAACAGCCAAAGCTGTTGGTTACAAATCATAACCCAACGGCTCCTAAACATGCCTCACAAAACACAAAGACCCCACGCTAAGCCATATAAGAAGCATTGAATGTACAGAACATATAACAAAAAGTAAGACAAAAAATACAAAAAGTTAAAAGTCAAATGTCAATTTGGTAGAACTGAAAACACCTGCAAAGTCAGATCGCTGTAGATGATAGACTGTGAGATGATACTGAAATATCAAATTGTCAAACCTGGCACACTTACGGTATTTGCTCGAGAACAGTAAATAATCCTTCCTTAATACTGGGTTTCCCTGGAATGAAATTCTTATAGTCAACTATCATCCACTGGTTGTTGTACCTGTAGCAAACCAAAACAAAAACAAACTCAGCTGCATCTTTTCTTACAGACTTTGGTCGGACACAGTGAAAGCTTTAGAAAACAACACAATATATGCAATGTTTCATTATGTAGAATGAATCTAATGAAATGGAGTAAATCGTATGCTGATGTGTAATTCAACTGCACTGAAAGATTAAGGAAAGCTGTAGGAAAGCAAACGAAAAAAAATAATATATGTCTTTTAGTATTCTGTAGGGGTGGACAGTACAGTGGTCAATGTCCATTGTTCATTGATATGAATTTAACTATGAATCCCGAGATAAGTCGCATTCTCACTGCACTATTTCAGATAATGATGGGAGCAGCAGAAACATTTTTCACTACCAAACTGTCTCAGGCTGTATCTCTGATATCTCTTAATCATTTTAAAGGGCTAATAAAATTAGATGATGGTGACATTCTAAAATAAAGCATCAACAGTGCTTCTGTACTGCTGTATTGAAAGTTAATCCAGGTTCATCTAAAGACCAAGATGATCACTATACATTTCAGCACTGCCACTCTGAATGATGATGGATGGTGGATTTCGGCTTATTGTATGTGCGTAATCTTTGCATCCCCCAACAATATCTTACGTTCCACTGTTGTACTGGCTGAAAATGTCTGCCCACTCTTTGCCTTTTCGAGCAAGCCTGTTGGCCACTATGTTTCTTAGCCACTCCATGACTGCACCCTGGGGCATTACAAACTTCCACAAGTCAGGGTTACTGTTACCAATGGTGGTTTCCAAAGTAACCTGAAAAAAAAACAAACAAAAAATGCCAATAACTGCGATTGTGTTTGAGGGTTTTTTTTTTTTTTTTTACAAGGACGTTTGCCTTAAATAACTTTACCTCATTGAAAGCTTCAATTTCTTCCATATATTTCAGCAGATTAACGTAACAAGTGCTCTGTGAGTTGTTAAACTAGAGTATAGTCACATTATAGCCGGTACATTGTGCTAATCACACCAAAAAAAAAAAGTTGAATCTTATTTTCATCACTGTTTGTATGCCAACGCCTCACCAGGCCGCTGCTGAGGATGTAGAAGTCATCTCCTGAGAAGATGGAACCGGGGTAAGAGGAAAAAGCTTGAGTGCCTCCAGGAATCAATGACTCATCTGCCGAAAGAGTGGACAGTGATGTGTTTAGTCCTGCTGAACTGTTACAAAACTGAAAGCTCTTTAAAATGATTTGGACAACAGGTGACCAACTGTGTGCGAATGGCTATATGTAGAAATGTATGTAGTACAGCTGCGGTTGAAGAGTGAACTCAGTGCCTTCTAGAAACTGGCTACGATGTTTAATCCTACCCAGAACCATGTAAGTGAACAAAGGACAAGCAAAACTAAACTTTCGAGTTACATAACCAGTCAGATTTTTGACATTTGTGTTGTCAGGTTCCCTTCATGTTGACTGACAATCTATCATTGTGGGCACGCAGGCAGTTTTCAGTGCATGAACCCAGATCAGAGCACAGCAAGTTTCTCCATCACACGGCAGACTCAACAGTTGTTGATAACAGACCTTTAGTAGTCAGTTAAGTTTTTTCAGTGAATGGATCACACCTGATATCTTGGTAACTACTAGCAACTAGGCATTGGCCAGTATAAAACAATGGGCAGAATAATTACATAACCTTTCATCACAATTTACATTATAATATTGCAAAGACTTTTTTTTACATTTTTTTATACTATTAAAATAAAAATTCAAATATGTCCACATAATGATGCTCAGTGTGTATCACCATCACACAGGACTAATTGCAGGTGGGACTGGAGCTGAGAACCTGCCACAGAACACAGACCTATACAAAGATGTGCGAATCTGCTCCAACATAAAATACGGAAGATATTACTAGTACCTGAAACATCCCAACATAGAAATGGCACATAGTTCAGCGTTTTCGATATAATGATCATGTACATACCCATCCAATCATTACATAACCGTGCTTAGTGTGGTAACCTTTACTTTATTAGTAGCCTCTGTTTACTAAAAATCTTTCCTGCAGGGGAAATATGTTAGTCCATTACCAGCCTGCCAAGCTCCTTGTTAAACAAAACCAGGTTCTCAAGAAAGGTTAAGTTCAGCATGCTTCCGTGCTTTCTGCTTCATACACAAGACGTCTGTGCAAATATACATGCAGTATCAGTGAAACTGAGCACTTTTTACTTCTTTAAGGTGGGTGAGCTGTGAACATCACCTTTGCATAGGGAGAAAAAGTTCTCTGCCTGCTCTTCCTTCTGCCGTGCTGCGGCTGTTGTTTTACAAGCTCAGCTCAGAGGGACTTTATCACGTGATCATGACATGACGGTGTAGTGGGAGCTTGTGAAAGCAGAGCTGATTACCATGGGTGTTTAGTATTGCCAAATTACCAAATAGTGGCACCTGTCTCATATATTTGCTATTATTGCATATATTTTAACTGGCATTTGTCAACCATTCACATTATGAATGATGTCATATTCAGTCAGCATCCACACTCCCTACATGAACGTGGGGGGGGGGGGTCCATAATGAATATGCGCGGTGCCTCAGCCAAACATTTTTTGTTTGATTTTTGTCTACACTGCAAATGCAGACAAGTTGCCTGTTTTCAGTTTGGCTAGACTTTCATAACAGCACAAGGAGAGTTTCTAAACTTGCTGTTGACTTTTATTGTATTACATTTTATTGTATTACATTACACATATGGTTCTGGAGATTTCACTGCAAGCTCTGCCCATGCATAAATACGTTTACATGCATCTTCGCAGAAGAATCAGCCTCGAGTGACTGTGTACATGCATGTGTAAGAAGGACAGCAAGACAGGCATGGTTACCTTTCGGAGACATGCGGAATGAAAAGTTGTACTTCTTCATGATCCTCAGCATGGCCTGATAGTTGTTCCATGTGTCATGTGACACAAGCAGCTCTTTGTTTCCTGGCAAAAGCTTGATTAGAGCAGAGCAAGAGCCAGAGCCCACTGCACGTGATTGGCTGGATTTGTTTAAGGCAGCCTCCAAATCCTCCAAGTCTCCACCCATCTGGAAAAGTCTAAAACCAAAATGGTAACATTAATAATAAAAATAATAATAATAATCATCATCATCATCATCATCATCATAATTTATATAGAACCAAAAACCTGCATCGTCACAATATTTAAATTTAACAAACGAATTGTGAAAAAAAATGAATAAAATTATAAGTACAGGTTTGTTTAATGAAAGCAAAATAAATAAATAAATAAATAAATCAAGAAATCATTACAACTGACAGGAAAGAGAATAAAAACTCAAATTAAAACAATATAATGGATTGAAAAGAGATAGACTGTAATGCATTTTTGAGGGAGATTCATCCACAAAGAGACAGAATGGGAGAGAGCGAGAGCGAGAGAGAGGTCCATGCCCGTAAACCACTTACAGAAAGCCTAAGGGATTAAACGAGAGCTTCCCAGGAGAAGTCACCTGCCCGTTGTAGCCGTCTTCCAAACCTTGCAGCTGCAGCAGAGACAAGTGGACCTAAAGGAGAGCAGAGAATAGCCAAGGTTTGTATCCAAGTATGATATGCAAGTGAGCTAAACCTTGCTACATGAAGACATGAAGACTATCCTGCCTTGGAGGGACTAGGTCTGCAGGATATGAACGTAAATGACAATCAGTGTGTCCCAATTCAGGGGCTGCATCCTTCGAAGGATTCACCTTCATAGACTGCATCCTTCGAAGGATGCAGTCTATGAAGGTGTGCACTTCAAAGGCTGCTTAGACCTGCTAGGGCTGAACCGATAGGACGTGGCCTGCTCTATGGCAGAGGTGAAAAATGCAGGTCCAGAAAGTAAAAATCCTTCCCAGGATTTTGTTCCAACTGCCTGGACACCTCTGGTGGTGGTCTGATCTAACTAGAGAAGCCAGGCTGTTGGAACAAAATCCTGGGAAGGATTTTTACTTTCCGGACCTGCATTTTACACCTCTGCTCTGCTGGGATTTTCTGTTTGCGTCACAGCACCGCTGTTCCTGCCCTTATCACTGTTTCAGGAAACTCTACTCCTGTCAAGTTCTTTTAAAGTTCTTTAAAGGCACAGGCAGAAACTTTTACTTGAGTTGTTTATTTCTTCATTTATTAGAGCTGGAGATGCTTCACCACCGGCTACTGATGATATTTCTGGGCCGAATATGAAGGAGCCTTCGGGACAGCCTAGTTGCGTTGCTGTGACGCAATCAGCCCTCAGACGCAGCCCCTGAATTGGGGCACACTGACAGTGCTACAAAGTTGTTGGGTAGTGCATCAACCACTTATCACATTTTTCACTGAGCATTTTTCTCATCGCCTGATCATTTAAAATGCTCTCAGACACGGTTTCTTTCTGCTTCAGTGGTCACGTGGAAAGCAATGCTGTTTGTCCAGCTCTGAGGAACCATGGACAGCTGGCATGAATTTATGATGCATTTAACTAAACCAGCTATAATTAATTTGTTTCTAACTTTTTTCCATACATTAACGATAATCACAGGTGTAACCAAGGGGTGGCCAGTAGCACCCTAGTGTAAAGCATTCAGCTGAAAAAGTGCTGAATTAAACTGACATCATTTATACAGACTCTCAAGTACAATGTAAATTCAATGCATCACGTTAAGTAATAATAAACTAGGCCTACTATATTCACAGACGAACGTTATTACGGGCGCTTTTGTCCCTTTTCGTTCTTCCTTCCAGCAGTTTGCCACTGCAAAGAAATCACAGGGTCTAACCTGGCCACTCTATTATGAAAGTCAAGCCGCTGAAAGAACACAAGCAACAACATGAGGAAATTTAAGCTATTACCTGATACCAGTATGGTGAGTCTGGGTTCTTCTCGATTTGCTCTGCCACCCATTGCAGGTTGTCTGTAATATATTTTTTCAGACGGCGGCAGTAGCCTTCATCGTACTTAAACGGGCCACAGTACCCTATCAGTGTGTTCACCCAGTGCTTATAGATCAGCTACAAGTCAAACACAAATAAAAACAAAAGGTTTAGTGAATATACAATCTCTGCAGATACACACCCCCAATGTTTTAACTGATGTTTCAAGTGTGCCAGGCTTGCAATGAAATATATATTACATATATATTACTACTGCAATTAAGTAATAAAATAAAGAAAATGTCTCCACTGCCCCCACATATATCAAAGATACATTACTTACTTTTAAAAAGGAATCTTTAAGAAATAATTACATTACAATGTATAATACATTATCATAATAATTATATTATAAGAGTCATACTGGAACTACTAATAAATAATAATAAAACAAACTCATCCATTGCACTTCTCTGATAATTGTTCTTAGAAGTTCTCGCCAGTTTCTCTGTTATTTATGCATTTCTATGTAAAAAAAAAAACAACAGGCTTTATCGTAACGTATATATACATATAAAACATAAGTAATAACATATAACAAATGTTCCCGTCACTGTTCACACTAGGCCGAGGGCAAGGATGCATCACATGGGCTTCTTCCCTCTGTGTGTAAATTAGAACGCTGTCGGTCATTGGTGGACAGCTGACCTGCCAACTTCGCTTTAATGTTCAGCCCAGTGGTTAAACAAGAAACACTACCTCAGGATGTGCTATTCTTCTTTTGAGAACGAGGTGTGGCTGAGGTCGCTAGCTAGTCACGGAGCAGCCCTCAGTTCATAAGTTCACAGGGCCGTCGCAACAGCCGTCATCAGCAGCCTTGATGAACCGTTAAGAATCCAGCCGCAAGTCTTTTCTTGCTGGAGTTATACAGCTTGCTGATTTACCACGAGCAGGCAACACTCCCTTTCCCTTTCACCTTTCCTGCTGCTTAAGGATCTGTCCTTCACTGTATACTTCGCTTGGTAAGCCTATCCCAATAATAGCTTCATATCAGGCTACAGTGCTCACAGTACGTGAAATCTGGGGTGAAAGTTTAGGGTCGAATACCTGAGAAGTGACCGCAGACTCCACAACTCCCGCACCATAAGCTTGCATCGTGTCATTGTACGTGCCGTTCGTAACAACCTCCAGGTACGACCAACTGGAAACGAAAGGCAGGGGATGCTTATTTATCATAACTCATACAAAAAAGGCCATTCAAAATGGTTTATATGCGAAAAAGCAAAAACAACATTAGAAGAACATTAAAGACAAAGTCTACTTATTTATTTATTTACTTACTTACTTACTTATTTCATACAACAGGCAATATTACTCAATAAGTTTTGTTTAAGCCTTTAGGATAACAGTCTAACATTTAACCTCCAAGTGAGTTGATTAGAGTTAAGTAGTGCCATCATTAATGGTTTATAAAAGGATAGTTAAAAGGAAGTTGCTTAAAAAAGATGAAAAATACAACTTTTTGAAATTAGAAATCAAATTTAATATAAACTTAATTTAATCAAATTTAGGGGCAGTCGTGGGCTGGAGGTTAGGGAACTGGCCCTGTGACCGGAAGGTTGCCAGTTCGATCCCCAGCACTGGCAGTCGATGACTGAGGTGCCCTTGAGCAAGACACCTAACCCCCAACTGCTCCCCAGGCGCCGTGGATAGGGCTGCCCACCGCTCCGCTCCGGGCAAGTGTGCTCACTGCCCCCTAGTGTGTGTGTGTCTATTCACTAGTGTGTATGTGGTGTGTCACTTCACGGATGGGTTAAATACAGAGGTGGAATTATGGGATTAATGAAAGTATCACTTAACTTAAAGCAATTTAAATTAAATGCAAAGTCCATGCAGAAAGTGCTTAAAGGAGAATTCCACTGACTTTTCAATATTTCTGAAACAATAATTTCTAAAAAACTGGTAAAACAATCTCTCAGGCCTCAGGCAGCACTTTCATAGCCATTTTGAGTAATAAGCATTTCAGCGGTATTAAACTCTTAAGATGTCTGGTTCCTATCACCACCATAGAGAACTATTCTGGGTGAGTAAGTTACTCTAGAATGGAACATTCCACTCCGAATGACTTTGTTTACATCTTAACTATATAATTATGGAATGATTTAGAAAAAATGGTGCAATTCTCCTTTAAGAGGACAAGGTCACAAAACCTGTGCCAGGTCTGAGAAGGCAAAAGGCACATAAACTTTGAGAGGACCTAAATAGTCGTAGGTACGGAGCCCCGCTGACGGCATCATGTGTAAAGAAATATAAATGCAGGGCCATGCTGTGTTCACACATAGGAACGAGATCCTAATGCATGGCCACAACTTAGTAAGGTGTTGGACCAAAATCCTAATGCCCGGTCACGACTTATTAAGGCGTGAGCTTGAGACCCAAATGTATAGTCACGACTTAGTAAGGCGTGGGAATGAGATCCTGATGCATGATCACGATTTAGTAAGGTGTGCGAACAAGATTGTTGCACGGCTATGACTTGGTAATGCATGGGAATGAGATCCTGATGCATGGCCGTGGTTTAGTAAGACATGGGAACTAGATCCTTATGGGTGGCCATGACTTAATTCTCAATTTCCAAGCCTTACTAAGTCATGACCGGGCATTAGGATCTTGTTCCAACACCTTACTAAGTTGTGGCCATGCACTAGGATCTCGTTCCTATGTGTAAACACGGCATGGCCCTGCATTATATTTCTTTACACATGATGTCGTCAGCGGGGCTCCGTACCTCCATATCTCAATCCCACGCCTTACTAAGTCATGACCATGCATTAGGATGTCAACCCCATGTTTTACTAAGTCATGACCATGCTTCAGGATCTCATTCCCACTCCTTACTAAGCCGTGACCATGCTTCAGGATCTCAATCCCACGCCCACATTATTTTAATTTATATGGGATGTCACCAGCGGGGCATGGGGAATCCCCATGGCCGCAGAATCACTTTAATAAGGCATTATCTTGTTCCCATGAGCTACTAAATTGTGGCCACGCAATAAGATCTCGTCCCCACACCTTACTAAGTCATGGCCACAACTTTATTATCTCATTCCCATACCTTATTATGGCATATCCACGCAGAAGGATCTCATATCCAAGACTTAACTGTCTTGATCCCACGCCTTATTAAGTCGTGGCCACGCATTATTTTTATTTACACGGGGTGTCACCTGCAGGGCTCCGTACTTTAACGCTAAATCTATGCCGCTTATCGCAAAGAACAGAGAATACGCTGTTTTAACAAATGCGAAAACAGGAAGAGTTTTTCACAGACATCATCACAGGATAACGTACCCGGTATTACGGATGTCATCTGTGAAGTTCGCGAAAGCAACGAAGTCCGGTTGAAATCCCTCTTTAATGTCCAGTTTCCCGGTTTGCGTGTTTAGTACTGCAGACTGCACTTGTGTCGCCGCGGGTGACGCCAAAGATACAATTAAAACGCAAATAAAAACCCGCATCGTGCCTGGAAAAGCGCCGCTCGCCTCCTCCAGCCGCAAAGCCGTGTTTCTGCTTATCATGTGACCATCTTCAAAGTAAAAGTCACGTGTGGTCACGAGATACTTCGTCACCGTTTTAGCTTAAATTTGCTAGACAGGCATAAAAAATTATGGTTTTAAAATCTTATGTAAAAACGTTGTGAAACGGTGTGAAAAAAGACTAAAACAAAGATCTAGATTAAAAAATAATTCAGTATTCATTGTCAATACATACTTTTGTTTTCAAGTAATCCCTGCTGTAAAATAATTAAAAAAAAAAAAAAAAAATAAGCTGGTCTATTCTGTTTGTTTCTAACAGGGCTATCACTCACTTTTATAGCTCGTTGCACTCGCTGCTGTTTATGTAGGTACGTATGCAAATTCAAAGGCAATTTTGAAAAAATGCCAGTTAAATTGAGTTTTTGCAATTGCACTTCCAACGCAAATGTTTTATGCTGAAAAAAGACCATTGGAAACTGTTAGGATTAAAACCTAATGGGTTTGCTTTCTAATGGGAGCTGGCTTAATGGTTCCAAATCTACCCAGTGTAGCACACCGTTTGGATCCCGTTAGAAAACCATCAGATGCGTTTAGAGTCAGCAAATAGTCACGTGGTAAACCATTTACGTTGTGATGTCAAGC